>NW_004444049.1:8039391-8067723 GCF_000243295.1 Trichechus manatus latirostris | reverse complement strand
CCACCCATCCATCCATCCATCCATCCATCCATCCATCCATCCATCCAATATACATCATGGCCTTATATGTATGAGGCCCGATGCTAGGAACACTGGTGCCTGCTCTACCCTCCAGCCTGTTTGTCAGAGGAGATAGTCTTCCACAAACAATTATAGCACAAAGGAGACTGACCTCAATGTCACAGGAGAGGTCTACATAGTTCCAGGGGATTTTAGGAGAGGGAGAGAATCAGGTTTGAGGAAGCATATCAGGATAGTTTGCCTGGAGAAGGTGGCATTTGCACTGGGCTCTGACGATTGGAAGTTTGGAAGACAGCCACCTGGCAACCAACTGGAAGAGATCCATATTTGTACCCATTCCAAAGAAAGGTGATCCAACAGAATGAGGAAGTTATCGAACGATATCATTAATATCACACACAAGTAAAATTTTGCCAAAGATCATTCAAAAGTGATGGAAGCAGTACATTGACAGGGAACTGCCAGAAATTCAAGTCGGATTCAGAAGAAGACGTGGAACAAGGGATATCATTGTTGATGTCGGATATTCATGGCTGAAAGCAGAGAATACGAGAAAGATGTTTATTTGTATTTTATTGGCTATGTAAGAGCATTCGACTGTGTGGATTATAACAAATTATGGACAACATTGCAAAGAATGGGAATTCCAGAACACTTAATTGTGCTCATGAGGAATTTGTACTCAGACCAAAAAGCAGTCATTCGAACAGAACAAGGGGATATTGTGTGGTTTAAAGTCAGGAAAGGTGTTCATCAGGATTGTATCACTTCACCACACTTATTCAATCTGTTTGCTGAGCAAATAATCTGAGAAGCTGGACTATATGAAGAAGAACAGGGCATCAGGCTTGGAGGAAGACTCATTAACAACTTGCATTATGCAGATGACACAGTCTTGCTTGCTGAAAGTGAAGAGAACTTAAAGAACTTACTGATGAAGATCAAAGATCACAGCCTTCAGTATGGATTATATCTCAGTATAAAGAAAACAAAAATCCTTACAACTGGACCAATAAGCAACATCATGAAGTTGTCAAGGATTTCATTTTACTTGGATCCACAATCAATGCCCATGGAAGCAGCAGTCAAGAAATCAAACGAAACATTGCAATGGGCAAATCTGCTGCAAAAGACATCTTTAAGATGTTCAAAAGCAAAAATGTCACTTTAAGGACTAAGGTGTGCCTGACCCACACCATGGTGTTTTCAAATGCCTCTTATGCATGTGAAAGCTGGACTATGAATGAGGAAGACCAAAGAATTGATGCCTTTGAATTATGGTGTTGGCAAAGAATATTGAATATACCATGGACTGCCAGAAGAATGAACAATTCTGTTTCGGAAGAAGTACAGCCAAAACGCTCCTTTGAAGCAAGGGATGGCGAGACTTCGTCTCACATATTTTAGACGCGTTATTGGATAGACCAGTCCCTGGAGAAGGACATCATGCTTGGTAAAGTAGAGGGTCAACGAAAAAGAGGAAGACCCTTAAAGAGATAGATTGACACAGTGGCTGCAACAACGGCCTCAAGCAGAATGATTGTGAGGATGATGCAGGACAGGGCAGGGTTTCGTTGTGCTATACATGGAGTTGCTGTAAGTCGGAACCAACTAGATAGCACCTAACAACTGATGATTGGAGGGATCAACAGGTAGAACTGGGGAGGGATCTGCAGACCAAGGGAGCAGTAGGTTAACCCAAAGGGGTGTCTAGGGAAAAGCCTGGAGTTGTGTAGCTGGTGTGTGGGGGTGTGTTGGGGAAGTGGGAGGTAAGTCTGGAGAAATAGCTTGGGATGAACCTCTTTTCCTACCTAGGCTGGTGGCCTCAGTCTCAGAGGCTAGGGCATCTCTGTGATAGTCTCAGAGGGGATAATTCCCTGGGGCTTCTCTGTCCCCCTGGGGACAGGGGTGGGGAAGCTCCTGAGGCTTGTGGCCCTTGAGGCACCTGGGGTTGACTAAGTCACGCTCAGTGGTGCCTGACGGTGATAAAAACTCACTTTGTGCAGTGGCTGCCTCTGTTGCCCCTCATCAAGGTTCCATCCAGCTGATCCAGCTATTGAACTTTCATGTGTGTCTGCCCTGGGCTGCCGGCTGCACACCACCCCATCATGGGCTCAAGGCAGAAGTTGTAGTACGTGTGGGACCCTGTCCTGTGGCCCAGGGTGGGGTTAGTGGGGCATTCAGTAAATTCTCAGCCCTAGACTTTATCACTGGCCTCCTAGGGACCCCAGATTCAGTCCCTGTCCTTCAGTGGCTCCAACGTAACGAGTAGCCTGTGTGGTGGTTTGTTAGGCTGGATCTGGGCAAAGGATGTTCTCTGTTCTCAAACCCCAAGCCTCCCCTCTCCCTCCATGGGCTGACTCTAAAATTTCCTTCACAGGAATGAAGCAGTCAAGGGATAGCGATTCCACAGGCCTGAGTTTGAGTCTTGACTCCACCACTTGCTAGTTGTTTGGCCTTGGGCAGGTGATGTCACTTGTTTAACCCTCAGTTTCGTCACCTGTAAAATGCGGATACTAATACCTACCTTATAGTATTGTTGGGATTTTAAATAAAGTATATAAAGCTCTGAACACATAAGCAAGCATATAACCAGTAACCAGTTATCATCAAGTTGACTTCGACTTGTGGCAACCTCATGTGTGTTGGAGGAGAACTGCGCACCATAGGGTTTTCAATGGCTGACTTTTCGGGCACCTGGAGTATGCTGGGGTGCAGCCAATCCCTGCTTATTGCCAAGCAGGCTGGGCCTTAGCTGTTACCCCAAATGTGAAAGAGCTGGCCTCTGAGACCCTTCTGAGACCCAGGACAACCAAGGGACTGTGCTCTAGGCAGCCAGGAAAGGGCTCTCCTGGGGCAGAACTGAAGGAATGGCGGGGAGATTCCCCCCCTGCTGGTTCAAGTCAGGAAATGCACCTTTTGCCTTGAGGCCTAGTGGTTGAGTTTCGGAGCCCTGCAGCTACCAGGCGGCCAGCACAAGGAACCGATACGTGGATCTGGATGCCCGGGCACACTGGACAACCGCTGTAAGAACATGAGGGAGGGGACCCCAGGCTGACTTTCCTTAGCTGCAGGCTAATGGAACAGATGGCATGCTCCCCGTGTCCCCAGCAAAGCTTTCTGCTCTTCAAATATTTTACACCAGGCTTGGAGGCTCACGTGCCATAGGGCCAAGTGACGTGAATGGGTGAGGCGGGCTGACATGCCAGGTGGGCCAGGGTGAGGTAGGCAACTGCAAGTGGCAGGGCCGCAGAGTACTGCAGTGCTCATGTCCAGTCTGAGGTGGGCAGCGGCTGCTCAGCACCAGCTGCTGTTGCCATGGGGATATGCAGGCTCAGGGTTGCCAGATCCTCAGATATTTTAAAAATAGCTTGAAATCTGGACTTTTGTGTGAAATTTTCCAATTGTGTAGGCGACCCCTCCTCCCACCTTCTGGAATCCCTTTGTCTTTTCTGCCTCTACCACCTGTAGGAGCTGCAAATTCCATCCAGTGATTCCTTGTGGAAGAAGGTAGGGTTTCCTTGGATTTGTCCCCACACTGCCTCCTTGCTGGACCTCAGGATCTGGGGAGCAGGGCCTTTAGGCTTTTGTTCATTCGGCTGGCATTTATCAGCAGGCACTTGCTTTGGGCAGGGCCTTGTGCAGAAAGGTGTTGAGAAAGGGAGGAAATGAAGACAGACACAGGGGGGTTCAAAGAGCAATGGAGGGAGGGTGGAGGGGACAAGAATCCAGGGAGCCCGTACCAGGTGGCAGGTGCCCCGTGGACACTTCGCCACGTGTCCCCACTGAAGCCTCCCTGCTGAGCCGTGTGGTTTCCTCTCTGTAATTGTGTGGCGGGGGTGAATGGAGTCAGGCCCGCATTGCACTCATTCCCTCTTAGCATCTTACATGTGCTGTTCCCAAGGCCACCTCCTTCTCAGCATCTCACATGTCACCTCCTCAGAGGGATCTGTCTGGGTCATGCAAGCTAACGTAGCGCCCCCCCCCCCCAAAAAAAAACCAAACCTGTGGCCATCAAGTTGATTCCAACTCATGGTGACCCCATATGTTAGAGTAGAAGTGACCTCCACAGGGTTTTCTTGGCTCTAATCTTTTTTTTTTATATAAATTTTTTTTATTGTACTTTAGATGATGGTTTACAGAATAAACAGTTTTTCATTAAACAGTCAGTACACATATTATTTTACGACGTTGGTTAACAACCCCACAACATGTCAACACTCCCCCTTCTCGATCTTGAGGACCTTTTTTTGGTGAAAATATACATAGCCAAAGTTACACCATTTCAAAAGTTTCTACATGTACAATTCCGCGACATCGATTACATTCTTCCAGTTGTGCTGCTATTCTCACTATCCTTTTCCAAATTATTCCATTACCGTTATCTTCAACTCACTGCCCCCTAGGCTTCCCATCAAACTTTTTGAGTTGCTGTTGTCAATTTGATCTCACATAGATAATTTTTTTTTTGATACCTTCGATGAAGGTTTGCAGAACAAATAGTTTCTCATTAAACAGTTAGTACACTTATTGCCCTATGACAATGGTTAACAACCCCATGACATGTCAACACTGTTCCTTCTCAACCTTGAGTTCCCTGTCACCAGCTTTCTTGTCCCCTCCTGCCTTCTAGTCTTGTCCCTGGACTGCTCTGTTGGCTCTAATCTTTATGGAAGCAGATCACCAGGCCTTTCTTCCATGGTGCCATTTGCTGGATGGATTCAAACTGTCAATCTTGTGGTTAGCAGCTGGAAGCAAACTGTTTTTGCCACCAAGGGACCTTGTCTCCAACTCCAGTAGTGCTCTGTTTCTCTGCTGGGATTTATGCTCTTTACAGCATCATTACTGTCTGAAATGATGTACTTATTATCTGTCTCCACCCCCACACCCCGAACTGTAAGGCCTGTCTGGGGTGTCATGTCCCAGCATCCTTGGATCCTGGCTGGGAGCTTGGAGCCACCTCCCCTGTCCTTGCACAGGCCTACTCTGCAGTTGGTCTCCCTAAGCTTGGCAGAGGAGCCAAGTAAAAAGATGGGCTAAACCTCCAGGAGCAGATGGTGCCAGAGAGAAGAAGCCGCAGATACAAGGGAGGATGCTCAGAGTCTGAGGAATCCCAGCTCGACTGCCGTCTCCTGGTCCCTGGGCTTCAAGTCTTCCTCAGGGGGAAGGGGACTGGCAGATGAAGCTTGATCATGCTGTGGGCTCCTGCACTGGGGGGACTTAGCAGCGGGAATGGGTTTGATAGTCAAGAAGACCATAACCAGACACATAGCTGCTTGGGCAGGGGAGGGAGCCTGGGGCTGGGAGGGTAGGAGAGGGGAGGTGCTTTGCAGGTGGGTGCATCTGTATATGCTGAACCCACAAGGTACAGAATCATGGATGGCTGACCACCTGGGGGAGGGGCTTTTGGTGGCCCACCCCAGGGCTCCGAGTGCATCTTAGTTTCATCGGTGCTGTTGATGAAATCCAAAGAAGTAAAGCTTGTCAGGTTACAGACAACCCAAAGCTGGGATAACAACAAACCCGTTGCTCTCGGGTCCATTTGGCTCATGTCAACAACATGTATTACAGATTAGAACTGCGCTCCATAGGGTTTTTTTGGCTGTAATCTTTACAGAAGCAGATCACCAGGACTTTCTTCTGCAGTGCCACTGGGTGGATTGAAACTGCCAACCTTTCGGTTAGCAAACGAGCTCAAACTGCGTCACCCAGGGAACTTCAATCAGCTGCCATTGAGTTGATTCCAACTCATGGTGACCCCATGGGTGTCGAAGTAGAACTGTGCTCCGTAGGGTTTTCAATGACTGATTTTTTTGGAAGTAGATCACCAGGCTTTTCGTCCAAGGTGTCCGTAGGTGGACTCGTACCTCCAACCTCTCAGTTAGCAGCTGAGCTTGTTAACCATTTGCACCACCCAGGGTCTCAAAGCAGAGATAGCGAGTGCGTAAGTTGAGGACAAATCAGGATCCAAAACAACTGGAGAGTTGAATGCTGAGCCTGCCACTTTCTAGCTATGCCACTTCAGACAAGTCACATAAGCTTTGGGAACCTTGGTTTCCCCATCTGCAAAATGGGGGCAATGCCACGTGTACTGCAGTATTGGGAGTTAATGAGACAACTTGTACAA
Organism: Trichechus manatus latirostris; assembly: GCF_000243295.1. Lineage (NCBI taxonomy): Eukaryota > Metazoa > Chordata > Mammalia > Sirenia > Trichechidae > Trichechus > Trichechus manatus. Next base: position 8,061,575 of record NW_004444049.1, on the reverse strand, counting down.
AGCACCCAGCCCAGGGCCTGGCACATAGTAGGTCCTCACTTGCTGGTGGCTGCCGTTGTTACCAATAACAGTATGAGCTCCTTAAAGGCAGGGGACTTGCCTTTCGTTTCTGTATCTCCAGTGGCTGGCACGGCGTGGGCACTGAACAAATGTTTGTCAGATGAATGAACAAGAAGAAACTTGACAGGGATAAATGTCAGTTCCTGGACTCGGATCCAAAGACCCAGCTGCACAAGGATGCGCTGGGGGAGAAATGGCTTAGCAACAGCCCATGTGAGAAAAGCTGAGGGATTTAAGCTACGGAAATTCTGGTCAACATGATGTGGCTGCCCAAACCAGCCGGGGCAAGCTTGGGCTGTATTATGAGAGGCTCAGTGCTCGGAAGAAGGGAGGCCATTGTGGCCAGAGCAGCCTCATGAACAGCACACTGTCCTGCAGAGAGGCCCCCCAGCAAGACTAAGTGGCAAGGAGAATGAGGCCTAGAGACCACACAGCATGAGCTATCCTAGTTAGAGAAGCCAAGGCATTGAGCTTGCAGGGGGAAGTTCACAAGAGCCACGTGGTGGTGTTCACATCTTGCCTTTTCTGCTTGCTTTGGACAATCAGTTAACAGCTTCAAGCCCGGGTTTCGTCATCTGTGAAATGTGCGGGTCATAGATCCAAGGTCCCTCGCTGCTGGGCCAGGGCAGGAACAGGATCCTGAGCCCTGCTGACCCGGGTCTCCCCCACGTACACTGAGCCCCCCAGCACGGGAGTGGGTGTTCTCTGAGGCGGGAGGTCAGCTGGCAGGGAAGCCGTGGGTGGTGGGGGTAGGGGTGGGGTCTGTCTCCACTGTGGGGGTTGGACTAGCATTACCCAGCGGCCTTTTCCCGCTCTGACCTCCCCCTTTCCTTGGGGCCTGTCCTGTTGTCTGGTTGCTTTCCTCGAAGCCAGCTTCCACCTCATCTGCGTGTTTCTGCGTGTACAATTGTGTGTGCAAAAGAATGGGCACGCCGTTCCTCCCCCGCCCACAGCGCGCCCGCAGTACGCCCACCTGGCGTTCTCTGTGCGCCCTCTGGTGGCCGCAGGGTGCACTGCGCCTGGCTCCCTGGGAGATCTTGGAGCAGAGCCAATCGGAACTGGGGTTTGGAATGCGATTTCTTGGTAAAAATCCTGGACCTGCCACTTACAGGCTGCATGATCTTGGTCAAGTCGCTTAACTTCTATAAGCTTCTATTTTCTTATCTATAAAACGAGGGACAACAATGCCTACCTCACTGCCACCACCCTGGTCCAAGCCACCGTCCTTCCTCACCTAGGGGATTGCCAACAGCCTCCTCCCTGGTCTCCCGGCTTCGCTCTGCCCTCAAAGTCTTTTTCAACTAAGCAGCCAGAGGCTCTAAAAACATGTCAGATCAAGTCATTCCTTGGCCTACAGTTCTGGCCCCTCTTCACTTCTCTCTTGGGCCTTGCTGGGTGCTCTGTCTTGAACACTGTTCTCCCGATTCTGATGCTCTCATATTGCTGGGTTCTCCTTGTCATTCAGGTCTCAGCTCACGTTACCCCTTCTTCTCAAGGACATCGGAGCTCTGGTGGCACAGTGGTTAAGAGCTATGGCTGCTAACCAAAATGTTGGCAGTTTGAATCCACCAGCCGCTCCTTGGAAACCCTATGGGGCAGTTCTTGACGGCAATGGGTTTGTCTGGTTTTCCCGAGGACGTCACTCCTGACACCCACTCCAGTGTTGCCCCGCTTCTCTTCTTACTCTGTCGCCTCTGTTCTATTTGCTTCACAGCACCTGTCCTTGTCGGAACCGGTCTTATTTAGGTAACTGGTTTACCCAACAGGCGGGACTTGGTGGGGTACAAGCAGGAAAATAGCTGTTTCTTCCCCCACCATCCTTGCACTTGCTCTATTGCTTTTCTCTTCCCCACTCCTTGAAAATATCTCAGCCAAGAATTCCAGTTCTGGTTGTCCTCGAGTTGATGCTAACTTGTGGCGACCCCATGTGTGAAAGCGTAGAACTGTGCTCTGTAGGTATGAAGCTCGTTCCCCCCCGCAGCCCTCTCTCCTTCATCTCGTCAGATCTGAGACTGCTCCAGGCTTCTGGGTCCCACCTCTTCCCCAGGGTCCTCACCATACTCTGCCCCAGTAGTGACAGCGGCAGCCCCTGAGGGCCAGCAGCTCGGCCAGGACCCAGGACAGTGAGGGTGGGGATGAGATGCCAGGGTCCCCTCTGGCAACCCCTCTTTCACAGTGATCTCTTGAACGCCCCATCCCCCCCGCCCCAACTTGGCTCTAGGAGTGTTTTCTGGCTGTGTGTAAACACCACTCCCTTCTTCCTCCTGGGCTGATGACCCTGTAGGAAGAAATTCGGACTCTGAACGGCTCCCTTTGAGTTTCTGAACCTCTTTTGAAGAGGCTGGGGGTGGTGATGGGTTAAGGGTCAAGGGCTTGGTTTTGTTATCTCTTACTAAGTCCACTGGAGGTGGCTGTGCTTCTCGGCCCACGGGCCTGAGTAGAGAGCCCTGAGTGCAGGGGAGAAAAAAACCCAAAACAAAAAGCAACCTAAACCTGTTGCTGCCAGTTGACTCTGACTCATGGTGACCCCATGTGTTACAGAGTAAACTGCTCCATAGGGTTTTGTTGGTTGTAAGCTTAGTAGGAGTTGACTTGATGGCAACGGGGTTTTTTGTTTTTTGTTTTAATCTTTAGGGAAGGTCCCTAGGTGGTGCAAATGATTTGCATTTGACTACTAACCAAAAGGTTGGTTAGCCTCTGCTTTCTGGACCATTTTCCAGTGATACGGTGGAAGAAAGTCCTGGCAATCTGCTTCTGATTGCAGCCAAGAAAAGCCTACGGAGCAGTTCTTCTCTGTAACACATGGGGTCGCCATGAGTTGGAATCAACTTGACAGCAAGGGGTTTGGTTTTGGTTTTAATCTTTATGGAAGCAAACCGCCAGGCCTTTCCTCTGTGGAGCCTCTGGGTGGGTTTGAACTGCCAATATTTTAGGTCAGTAGTTAAGCCCAAACTGCATCACCCAGGGACCCCAGAGTAGGAAAAGCCCTTCAAGGTCCTTGTCAGCCTTGTTCACCGCTCTGTCCCCAGACCAAGAATGAGAAAGGCAGAGTGTTAGTTGAAAGAGTGGATCATGAGGATTAGAGCAGACAGGGCATAGGGGATGCCCTGCGGAAGGCTGGCACAGACAAGACAACTGTTATTATTACGGTCTGTCTGGTGAAGGAGAAGCCAGAGAGAGGCCAGGGCTGGGGTGGGCAGGGATACAGGAATCAAGAGTTCACAGCAAAGCAGTCAGAGAAACTCAGGTGCCTGGTCCTGTCCCAGGCTCCGCCTCATCCCTGCTTCCCATACCCCTGCAGAACCAGCCACACAGTCCTGACCTTTGCTGGGTTGGGTCAGCTTAATCTGAAGGATTAACTTGGAAAAGAAAATGGTCCAGAAAGCAGAGGCTAAGCGGGGGTGGGGAGGTGGGAGAATGGGGAGGATGGGGGGGACTATGCGTGTGCACACATTTGTGCAAGCGTGTGAGTACGTGTGTGCACTTGCACGTGTGTTTATATGTGTTTAATGCGCACGCGTGTCTGCACACGTGCTTGTGTGTGTGTGCCTGTGTGGTGGCTAGCTGTAGGGCCTGCAGCGGGGCGGCAGAGATTGTGGGTTTGAGGGGTATTGAGTGCCGTGGCGCCTTCCAGAGGTTGTCTCTGTCTGTGTATGTTCTTTTTTCCATAGAGAGGTGCCAGCAAATGTCCTTGCCTGCACTTGGAGTAGCTCTTTTAAGGGTGAGCGTGGGCCTCTTGGATCACTTGGTGTCTTCTTGGGGAGGGACAACCATCCTGGAGTCAGCGAGGTAGCCTTTCTCAGAAGGGAGTGAGGGGCCCCTCGCCCATGGAAAGGGGGTGCATTTTGAGGGTTCCCCGTGACTCCGGCTGATCCTTGGCTTGGTTCCTGGGCTGGAAAGGAGCAGTGGTGGAAACCCCATAAGGCGCAGACCTTGACTGGGCTGAGGCCCTAAGCAGCAGCTGCGCGTGGATCGTAACGGCTGAAAGGCGAGAGCTGCAGCCCCGGTCCCGAAAGTAGGGCCTTCGGGAGGCAGCGGGATCCCGGAAGCGGCCCCCGGGGGCGCGAACCTGGCTGCGTTCGGATCCGCCTCGGGCTGTGCTCCACAGCGGCGCCACGTGGCAGCGAGAGGGAGAAGCGCAGTGGATTGCAAGACTGCTGCTTCTCACCCTTCCTGAGTGAGGAAGCCAGACCGACCGCCGCCTTCTGGACAGCATAAGCCTCTGGGGAAAAAGGAGCTTAATCAACCGACTGGAGAAATACCAGCTATCTATCTCGGCTCTAACCAAAAGGTTGGCAGTTGGAATGCACCAGCTGCTCCTTGGAAACCCTATGGGGCAGTTCTACTGTCTTAAAGGGTCACTCTGAGCTGGAATTGACTCCACGGCAGAGATTTAAGAAGTTATAGGCACACCAATCATTCCTGAGCCCTACTTCCTCCCTGTTACACCCGCCTGGGTCTGGGGGTGGAGAGGGTCTTGGAAAAGGTGGTCTGTTTCCCATATCACTTGATAATAAAGACATTTTATTATTTAGTTGTGTGTCATTTAAAAAACAATCCAGTTACCATCAAGTGCATTCTGAGTGATAGCCACGCCATGTGTGTCAGAGTAGAACTGCACTTGCTAGAGTTTTCAATGGCTATGATCTTTTGGAAGTAGATTGCCATGCCTTTCTCCAAGACACCTCCAGGTAGATTCGAACTGCCAACCTTTCTGTTAGTAGCCAAGGGCTTAACTGTTTGTGCCACCCAGGGACTCCTGGTGTGACTCCTAGGCCATGTCAAAATGTCCCTGAGATCTAGGTCAATTGGCACAACAAAGTTTATTAAGAAAATGTTCTGCATCCCACTTTGGTGAGTGACATCAGGAGTCTTAAAAGCTTGCAAGTGGCCATCTAAGATGCATCAATTTGTCCCAACCCACCTGGAGCAAAGGAGAATGAAGGCCACCAAAGACACAAGAAAAATATTAGCCCAAGAGACAGAAAGGGCCACATAAACCAGAGACTCTTATCAGCCTGAGACCAGAAGAACTAGATGGTGCCCAGCTACCACCCATGACTGCCCTGACAGGGAACACAACAGAGAGTCCCGGACGGAGCAGGAGAAAAGTGCTGAGCAGAATTCAAATTCACATAAAAAACCTAGGCTTAATGGTCTGACAGAGACTGGAGGAGCCCCCAAAACTATGGCCTCCAGATACCCTGATAACCCAGAACTGAAACCATTCCTGAAGCCCACTCTACAGACGAAGATTAAGCTGTACTATAAAACAAAAAATAATACCCATGAGGAGCGTGCTTCTTAGTTGAATCAGATACACAAGAACAAATGAGGGGCTCCTGTCTGGAGGCAGGATGAGAAGGCAGGAAGGGACAGAAGCTGGTTGAAAGGACACAGGAAACCCAAGGTGCAAAGGGGGAGTGTGCTGTCACATTGAAGGAATTGCAGCTAATGTCATATAACAATGTGTATGAATTTTTGCATGTGAAATTAACTTGAGCTGTAAACTTTCACCTAAAGCACAATTAAAAAAAAAAAAAAAAGAAAAAATGTCCCTGAAACAAAATGGCAGCCTCAGCAGTGTCTCTCACACACAACTGGCTACATGGCAACTGTCACAATCTCCCCTGAGGCAACTCATGGGATGCTGAGCAGGGCCTCCAGCCTGTGTAACCTCAGGGGCACCATTCTGGTGTTGTCTGTGTTGTGCTGCAGACAGCACCTTTCACAAAGAGAATCATGGGGATGGTGGTGCCTATGTACACCACTTAGTCAGAGGAGACACAGGTAAGTGAGAGCTGGAACCCACTGAGGGTAGGTAGTTCCCATGTGGCAGGATAGGGCTCTAAAAAATGGGTGTTCCTTACACAGGGATGGTGAATGGGTGATTTTTCTATACCAATTTCTGTTGATAGGTAATGGCTGCCTGGAGCGTGTGTTGGGAAGGATTCTGTGACTGCATCTGGGTTCAAGTGCAAAAGAATGGTGCAGTGATTACCGTATTAGTTTCCTATGGCTGCTGTAACAAATTAGCACAAACATAGTGACTTAAAAGGACGCACATTTATTATTTTATACTTCTGAGGATCAGAAATCCAAAATGGGGTTTACTGGGATAAAATCAAAGTGTCAGTAGGCCTTCATTCTTTCTGGAGGCTCTAGGGGAGACTTCGTTTTCTGGCCTTTTCCAGCTTCAAAAGGTTGCTCACATTGCTTGCCTTGTGGTCCCATTTTGGCAGTTGCATCACTCTGGCCTCTGCTTCTGTCATCACATTTTCTTCTCTAATTCTCTTCTCTTCCTCTTATAAGGACCTTTGTGATTATATTGGGCTTGCCCAGGTTATCCAGGATAATCTCCCTGTCTCAAGATCTGCAAAGTCCCTTTGGCCATGTAAGGTAACCTACTATTTACAGGTTCTGGGGATTAGATCGTGGACAGCTTTCGGAGGCCATTAATTTGCCTACCACAATTATCAATGTCTGTGTCTTAACTGGAGCTCTGGTGGTGTAGTGGTTAAGAGCTTGGCTGCTAACCAAAAGGTCAGCAGTTCGAATCTACCAGCCACTCCTTGGCAACTCTGTGGGGCAGTTCCACCCTTTCCTATAGGGTCGCTATGAGTTGGAACTGACTCAACAGCAATGGTACTAAGCCCTCTATCACATTTCCTCCTTCCTCTTCTTTATTTTTGGCTTTTAGAATTGCCATTTTTTTCACTTCAGAATTAAAACTCATACAGAGTCACACACATGCATACACACACAAACACCAGCTCTGACTTAGACCGTCATTCACAGAAACTTTTCGTATGGAAATATTCAAACATATATTAAGATCACCTAGTTTCAGCATTTGTCAACATTTTTTCCAACCTTGTTTCACTTATCCCCTCCTTCTTATCATTTTGTAAAAGGAAATTTTAACATTATGTGTGGTAGTATTAATCTTGCTCACAGAGAATTCTGGTTTTTGCCCCTGGGTCCTGGGAGGTAGCCTCTAAGCCCTTGGAATGTCCTGTCTCAAAGGGTGCATTTGTTTACCTGGGGGTCTGAGGACATGACAGATAGTCTATGCTAACAATGTGGTTTATGGTGGGGGGCCTGTAGACCAGGACAGCCACGCAGGTGGTCAACCATGTCTATGTAACCAAGCCCCAAAAACTCTCTGCATGCCAAGACTTGGGTGAGCTTCCCTGGTTGGTAATACTCTGTGCCGATTGTTACACATTGTTGCTGGGAAAAATAGGTGCTGTCTGCATGATCCCACTGGGATAGGACAACTGGAAGCTCATGCCTGGTGACTCCTGGACCCTGCCCTATGCACCTCTCCCCTTGGCTGATTTTAATTTGTATCTGTTCACTGTATTAAACCATAACTGTAAGTATAACACTTTTTCTGAGTTCCTCGAAGTCCTTCTGGTGAACTGGACCTGAGGGTGGTCTTGAGGACTCCTGAAATTCGCAGTTGGCATCAGAAGTAGGATTTGCTAGAACAACCTGACTCTCTGAAACATGGTGAAACCTAGTTTGAAAAGGATGAGAGGATGAGGGTTAATGAAACTTTGATTCCTTGATGGCCGCTAAGCCCAACATGGTATGGAACTGCAGCTACACTGTGATCAGTTACTGGAGGGAAAAGTTGTCAATGGAATTTAGAAATGATGGATCCAGCTCCTGAGGAATTAGCTCACTGGAGGCGTAAGGAAATGCAAAATATCAAGAAACAAGCTAAGTAATAGCTATAATCAAAGTAAAGGAGAGTGTTGGGGTGGATCCTGACACTGGGCCAAGCTTAATTACAGCTAGCCTGAGCTTCAGCTGTCAGCCTCAGGGCTGCCATCAAAGGGAATCGTCCCAGCAGGGTGGAAATCTTTAAATGGTTATTAAGAAATAGGCTTAATAAAGTGGACATTGATGAGACAAAACAAAGTTCTTAAGGCAGCACTGTCAGAGGTTGGCTGGGCAGATGGGAGCCCCTGCTGGTCCTCTATCATTGAAGGGAGACTGGACTTTGGATTTTCCTCTAATTAAGATAAAGAACTGAGGGGCTGGGCCAATTTCAGCAAAATGATGAAGCATATATTTTGGGTCTATGTGTTTCTCTCCATTAAGGATAGTTCCTGAATCACATTCATAACAGCCATTCAGCAGCTTCATGATCAACTTACTTCCTCTTGAACTCTTCCCCAGTGCCTTCCCTCTACACCTTTAGAAAATGGAGCTACGTAAATCTTGTTTTCCAAAATCCACTTGTATTGGGCTGAATGATGGCTCCAAAAAATATATGCCCAGAACCTGTGAATATTACCTTATATAGGAAAAGAGTGAATATTACCTTATACGGCAAGTTTAGAATTTAGGACACTTTGAATCAGGTTAAAAGCTAACTCTAAAAACTTTCATTTACCTATTAAAGGAGGTAATTGAGGTTGCTCATTCAGATTGATATTCTCAAAGACTTTTGACTTTAGGGTTTGCCTGACACATTGAACGTTCAGCGGCAGCTACCGAGGTGTTTAATTGGGCTGCCACATGAGGCAAGCATTTCACCTGGGCACTTCTTTTGCTCTCAGGTGTAGGACAAGGGCCTCAAGACTGGAGGGGTATTTCCTTTAGCAAGTGTTCTGTCACAAAATACTGAGCTGTAGACTGAGGTTGGGAGGAGGGGATGTCCCTGGGACTTCTGGGAGGGCTTGTTCTAAGGCATTTCTAAAGCCTCTGGGGGTAGTTGGGGTTTGGGGATGAGGGGCTGATAGCTCCTATATGCCTGGAGGATGCTGGGCCATGGGGAGCTGGCTCCATCTCACTCTGATCCAGGTCAGGGGCCAGGTAGGCCCAGTGGGCAGCTCACACAGCACTTCTTACCTTGTCTTGCCCACTGTCTTGAATCAAGAATCACTTCTGTGTTAGGTGGGATCCATCTAGTCCAGTCACCCAGACAGCTCCTTAAATCAGGATTTTTGTTAAGAAAACAAGAAGATATATTGAGAATAGTAGAACCCATAGTCCTAAATGAGAACTGTATATAAATCCTGGATTTTTTCTTTTCCTCAACTCCCTATTCCATTAGCAAATCCTGTTGGCTCTACCTCCACAATGGAGCTCATCCTTCCTCTTCTCTCATTCTCTGGTTCTTCCTTCCTAATTCAGGCCACCTTCTCCTCTTGTCTAGATCTCTTCAGTGATCTTCCAAATGGTCTTCTTGCTCCCATTCTTGTCTCTTACGATCCGTTTTCCACTTAGAAGCCAGAACAACGTTTTAGAAACTTGAATCCAAGCATAAGATTCCTGTACTTAAAACTCTCCAGTCACTTCCCAGTATTCTTGGAATAAAAGTCAAACTCTTTCTCCTAGTGTTCAAAGTCTTACATAACGTGACCCTTGCTTACTTGTTGACCCTCATCTTGCACCAGTGGTGTTGACTTATTTCTTACTAGTTATCATCTTTTCCTTTTTCACCTCTCTCCCCCTATCCGCATTAGAACATAAATCTTTGAGAGCAAGACCTTGTTTGTGTTGATCACCATGGTCCTCTGTGGGTGCTCGATCAATATGGCTTACAGTGCAGATGACATATACAGAAATTTACACAATGAACCATGGTTATTCTGAACTCAGTTCTGATATCAACTTTCAGTCCTTTTCACTAAAGAAATGGTGGGAGTCCTGAGCCAAGTGGTGGAGACAATGAGTGAGATCTCTCCTCTTCTAGGTGCTGCTGACCCACCACCCATCTGTCATACTGTGGTGGCTTGCATGTTGCTGTGATGCTGGAAGCTATGCCACTGGTATTTCAAATACCAGCAGGGTGTCTCACGGTGAACAAGTTACAGTGGAGCTTTTAGACTAAGACAGACTAGGAAGAAATCCCTGGCGATCTACTTCTGAAAATTAGCCAATGAAAACTTATGGGTCACAAAAGAACACTGTCTGATATAGTGCTGGAAGATGCGTCTCCTAGGTGAAGACGGCTGCAACAATGGACTCAAGCATACCAATGATCATGCAGATGGCCCAGGAGCAGGCAACGTTTTGTTCTGTTACGCAGAAGGTCTCCACGAGTCGGAGATGACTTGACGGCAACTAACAACAACAGCAAGGGCTGCTGGTACCTTTTTACATATCCCGATATTATTCTTGTCCCACCCTGACCCTCTGTGGCTTAGTGGCCTCTTCCACAGATTGCCCTCAGCCCAGCCAAGACAGTTAAGCAACGATCATTCCACTAGAGGGCAGTAGAGCACCTTGTTAAGAGTTCGGGTTCTGACGTCAGTTCCTGTGTTTGCACCTCTTCCCTGTCAGGTGAGTGGAATGCAGACACGAGAGTGAATCATTTTCGACGACGATGACGAAGGCAACTCCCTATGGATGGCCTAGGAAAGAGAAACCTGGACCAAATGTCCGTACAGCACGATGACTAAGAACTTAGGGTTTTTTTGTTTTGTTTTTTTTAATCGTTGTAAAAGTACGAATCCCTGGTGGCGCAGTAGTTAAGAGCGATGGCTGCAAACCAAAGGTTGGTAGTTCGAATCCACCGGCAACTCATTGGAAGCCCTGTGGGGCACTTCTACTCTGTCCTATAGGGTCACTACGAGTCAGAATCGACTCCACAGCAACAGGTTTTGTAAAAATATATATAACCCAAGACTTGCCATTTAACGTTTTTGACGTGTACAGTTTGGAGACATCAATTACGTTAATCATGTTGTGCAGCCATCACCAATATCCGCTGCCAAATTTTCCATCATCATAAACAAACTCCAGGGCTTCTTCCTCCTAAAGACACAACCTGGAGCTTGTACACGTTACTTCTGCTTACGTCCCATTGTCCCATTGCAAAGCTCACTGCTGCAAAGGAGTGCAAAAATCGCCACACTTTTCCGCAAGAGAGGCTGGGAAATGTAGGCTTTATTCTGGCGGGGGCGGGGGCAAAATTCTGTTATTATGGAAGAAGGAATAAATGAACATTGGAGGTTAACTGGCAGTTTCTGCCACTATTTTTCAGACCAGCTGAGGTTAAATAATCTGGGTTATAAATGCACGGATTTTTAGTTAGGCCAGGGGACCTGCTTTATTTATGTCTTCCGAGGTGATTCAGACCCCAGCCACTGGTCGTTAGGTTTAGCTCCCTTCTTTGTAGTTAAACTTCATTTGTTACATTAAGTAGATTTTTAGATTTTAGAACCTGGATCCTCCCCTCAGTGACGTTCTTTTTTATTTATTTGTTTATTTTTATTGTGCTGTAGATGAAGGTTTACAGAGCAAATTAGTTTCTCATTAAACAATTAATACGTATATTGTTTTATGACATTGGTTGCCAACCCCGTGATCTATCAACACTCTCCCCTTCTCAACCTCGGGTTCCCCATTTCCATTTGTCCAGCTTTCCTGTACCCCTCTTTGGCTAGTGTCCTGTCATTATTATGCTGAACTGCACAGCTGGACTGAACCAAGGGCTAGGAGGTTTTCTGAATACAACCAGACACTTCGAGGGACAAAGTAGCAAGGACGGTCGTCTAGGGACCATGGTTTCAGGAGACATCTAGGTCAATTGGCATTACAAAGTTTATTACAAAAATGTTCTGCATCCCACTTTGGTGAGCAGCATCTGGGGTCTTAAAAGCTAGTGAGAGGCCATCTAAGATGCATCAATTGGTCCCAACCCACCTGGAGCAAAAGAGAATGAAGACCACCAAAGACACAAGGAAAATATTAGCCCAAGAGACAGAAAGGGCCACATAAACCAGAGACTCCATCAACCTGAGACCAGAAGAACTAGATGGTGCCTGGCTACCACCAATGACTGCCCTGACAGGGAACATAACAGAGAGTCCCTGAAAGAGCAGGAGAAAAGTGGGATGCAGAACTCAAATTCATGTAAAAAGACCACACTTAATGGTTTGACTGAGACTGGAGGGACCCCAGAAGACATGGCCCTTGGACTCTCTGTTAGCTCAAAACTAAAACCATTCTCAAGGCCAACTCTTCAGACAAAGATTAGACTGGACTATGGGACATAAAAAGATTACTCATGAGGAGTGTGCTTCTTAGCTCAAGTAGATACATAAGACTAAATGAGCAGCTCCTGTCTGGAGGAGAGATGAGAAGGCAGAGCAGGTCAGGAGCTGGTTGAATGGACACAGGAAATCTGGGGTGGAAAGGAGGAGTGTGCTGTCACAGTATTGAGAGAGCAACTAGGGTCACATAACAATGTGTGTATAAATTTTTGTGTGAGAAACTAACTGGAATTGTAAACTTCCACTTAAAGGACAAGTTAAAAAAAAGATTATGCTGAACCGATCTATTAGCATTATTAAAAACTTTTTTTTTGTCATATCATTGTCCTATACTTATCAGGGCTTTCTGAAAGTTTCATTTCCTAGGAGATGAGTGATGAAGTCTGGTTAGTGAGCTCTTCTTTTACATTTGGCTAATTAATCACTTTGAAGCTCATTGTTGACCCCACCCCTTGTACTTGGCCATTGTGTGTGACCACCAGCACTAGTTAACTGTTGAAGCACTGATCTACCTGATCTACCGTCGATGCTGATCATTCCTTCCTATTCTTCATAGAGGTCCCGAGGTGGTGCAAGTGGTTTGCACCTGACTACTAACCTAAAGATTGGTGGTTCAAACCCACCCAGCAGTACTGCAGAAGAAAGTCCTGGCAATCTGCTTCCATAAAGTTTACAGCCAAGAAATCCCTATAGAACAGTTCTCGTCTGTAACACATGGGGTTGCCATGAGTTGGAATTGACTTTACGGCAACAAGTTTTTGGTTTTGGCTTTGGTTCTTCATACACTTTCTATTCCTCCCAGGCTATTTGGCTTACTCCCTGCTTTACTTACACAAATGGAAATAAATGCATATTAATTACTTATAGACAAGCATATACTTACTAGAAGGAACAAAAGGCTCAACTATATAAACACTCCTCTGCTTGTTAACATCAACAAAAATTAATCTTTCACCTTTTTTTGGTATTTTAATTCCCTTTTTTGCACACTTTATATTAACTTTTCTTTTTTGAGTATTATGAATTCTTTGAATTTCACAAATTCAACCTTTTTCAATTAATCATCCTTCCACTTCCTTCCCCATTCATCTCTCTTCCTCTTTCTTCTTATGCTTCCCTTTGATGCTAAAATTTATTCAACACGGTAAAAGGGAGCCCTGATAAACAGTCTTCTTGATCCTTTAAGCATTCCCCAGGCATTCTGACAGCATTATTGCTTTCTGGTAACAACAGGATGTTTCAGGCTTATTCTGGATTTTTTTTAAGTCTTTTTTTCTCTTTGTTGCTACCGTCATGTCTTCAGACTTACTGATCTTTTCTTTTGTGGTGTCTAATCTGCAGTTAAGTCAATCTAGGGTAATTTTATTTTGGATATTAAATTTTCAGTTTTAGAATTTATATTTCGTTATTCTTTTTATCATTTCCATTGCTTGTTTGAGATTCCTTATCTTTCATATATTATTTCCGTTTTCACCTTTAAATCCTTGAACACATTTTAAATAGCTACTTTCAAGTCATTTTATGTTAATTCTAACATCTTGGTTATCTCTGGGCCTGTTTCAGTTGAGCTTTTTCCCCTCTTGGTTATTAGCCACATTTTCCTACTTCTTTGTATGTCTAGCAATTTTTTATTGTAAACTGGACATTGTTGATGCTATGTTATTGAGAATCTGAATTATGTGATCTTCCTTTAAAAAGAGGGGAATTTTATTCCAATAGCAGTTAGTTTACTGGTGGTTCAGCTTTATCATGTTGAGTCTTGGTGTTAGTCTTGTCAGGGTTTGTCTTGAGTAGCCCTTACTTTAGAGCTACAGTAGTCCTATTCTTAATATAAGGTATTTCTAGGGTTTTAATTGTTAGACAGTATAGGCTAGTACTCGAATAAAGTTTGAATGAGAAAAGGAAGAGAGGGTTCAAACTGTATCTGTATGATGATTTTTATTTTGTATGTAGGACAAAATAGTCTTAAGGATGTTTATAAGCCAAGAGAAACAACTGAGAAGAGGTGGAGAAGAAGAGGGTGTGTGTGTGACAGGTTGAAGTCACAGAAAGAGGCAGGTGAGATACATTAAAAGGCACACAGTGGGGTAAAAAAGGAAAGATGCTTATCGTTTGAGACCAACAGAAAGATGAGTGAGGAGCTTTATTTCTCAGTCACTCCCCAAAGTTGTGAAAATGAGAAGCTTTGACTAGTTATGTCCATGGTAACCAAGTACCACCTACATTAAATTGTTTTCTGAATTGTTCTATCATAGAAACTGCCCTTCCCCTGGAGACTTACCCGCTCTGCAGTTTGAGGAGAGCTTCAGGAGACAGAGTGTGTTCTAAGGAAGGAAATGGTCCTGCATATTCATCCACAAAGTGATGCATACTTCAGTAAATTCATTTCAAGGAGGCTCTGAAGATTAATTTTGTTATTTTGCTTAGTGAGGATCAATTTGTTAAACCAAACCAGAGTAACTAGGCTCCAATAATATGATTTAACTATACTTGAATCTAATATATTGGTGTTAATGATGTACACAAGAGTCAAGTACCCTGGAAAACTCAGATTGGCCTGAGCAGTACATTATCTCCTTATGGGAAAGCTGTGCAGAAATAAAATTATTAGAAGATTGTGTTTCTCATAGAATCAGGAGAAGAAGAGTTAGATAATTTTAGGAAGAGTCTCTCAGAAAAGTTAGCTTAAGGCACTCTAATTAGCTGGAGGAAATTATTGCTGGACTCTGTTGAACCAAAAATTCTTCCATGGACAGAATGGGATGGGTACTGCAGGAGCTGGCTTTTGTCCCAGAAACTCTCACTTCTTCTCTTCATTGGCTGATCCACCCCTTTCTACAGAATGGTCTTTCTCCAAATGGAGTATAGATTGCACTGATCCATTTTCCCCTTTATATGTTATAGTCATATCCAGTCCATTTTCCTGAAATTCCTCCCAGATCCTTTTGAGGATCCCTTGATCCTCAGGTGTTTACAAATGCATTAGTTAACTCCTATAGATAATAATCACATCTGATGTTTTATTCTGAAGATAACCCTTTTTCAAGTTCTTGGAGGTACATTTTAGGGGATGCCCATAAAAGAACAGTATCAGTAATTAGAGACAGATGAACCCTGAATCACTTGAGCAGTTGCCGTAGCCATCACTAAAACGTCAATGGACACGTGAGAAGATGAAGAAAATTCCATTTGTCAGAATAATTTCTCATGGAGAGTACTCTGTGTGGCTGGAAAAAAAAAATACTATAATAAGCTTTCAAGGTGGAGATTGAGATCACTAATGGATAGGTCCATTAACTTTAGGACTTTTATTTTGCTGAATAGGGTATGAAAGTTGGGGCCATAAAATGCTTTTTCAGGGTGGTAAAGAAAAGAATTGATCATTATCTTAGCTCTTCCCCCAGGAATTTCACTTTTAAGGAAGACCAAAGTATTAGACTGTCCATGGTCCTGCATGTCTTTGGCTCATTCTGTATCACCATTCCTGCGGCCACCTCCAGAAGATTTCCTGTGGAACTTGTTCTCTTGCTGCTGTTAATCAGAGCACTCTCTGACTCAGACTGGCCTGAAGGCATTCCAGGAGCATTTATAATAAAAGTAAAACACACAGCTTAAGTTATAAGATTTTTAGCTCTTCTCAGTAAGCTCCTAGGGACAAGGTTCATGTGAGCTGCTTTGCCATCTGCTGCAGGCACATTAGACTTCTTATAAGGAGTCACCTTGTCTTAGCCAGCTATCGTATGGAAGCTGTAGGCTTGAGTTGGTCTACTTTTAGTTGTATGGGAAACGCTCAAAGCTCCCTTTTAGTTTTAGACTTCATATTGATCAGAATTTTATCAGAGAATGGAGTTTAGCCGATATGACACCAGGGCTATGGCTGCTTTCTTGGCTTCTTAATTGCTGTAATTACAGATGTCATTCTAGAGCTAATATGTTCTAGACCAGTGCTTCTAAAACTTTAATGTGCATAGGGATCACTTGGGCATATTGTTAAAATGTAGATTCTGATTTAGTAGGTCTGTGGAGAGGCCTGAGATTTTGCATTTCTAACAAGATCCCAGATGATGCGATGCTGCTGGGCACCAGACCACAAACTGAGTAGCAAGGTTAGTCTAGATGGAGTCCAATGGCATTCACATCTCCTGATGTTAGAGATGTATAATTTGTAAAACTCTGCCTTGTATCGTGTATGTTATGAGTTGCAAGTTAGAATGTTGTGGTGTTCTTCACACCTCCTTTTATTTAACCTTTTAGGTTTAATAAAAAATGTGCTGTCTGTCCCTCAGAGAAGTCAGTGGAGGATTTCATGAAGGATCCAGTAGAACATGAGCGTATAGTTACTGACCCATGTATCTAAGGTTTTATTTACTGTATTTACTGTATTTGTATTACTGTATTTTAACAGGAGTTAAAAAATAAAACTACAGTAGCTTCAGAAATGTTCCAGCAGTAGATGATTTCTTAAGGACAATGAACAATCAATAAAATAAGAACAATATGAAATAAGGTACCATGAATGAGAACCAGAAACAACAGAGGGCAGAAACAGAATCAAAAATGCTCAGATATTGGAATTATTAGCCACATGATAAAAGCAATTATACTTACTATATGTAACAAAATAAGAGCAAGATTAAAAATATTTGTAAGGATAAGGAAACTATAAAAGTAACAACATAATTGAGAAAAAAAAAGTAGGACCTTTAGAAATGAAAAATACAATAACCTATTTGGCAGCAGATTGGACTTAGTTTTCTCAGAGCTCTCAGAGAATAACAATATGATAAATAATTTTACATTTTAATACATAATTTTACTTTGATATATTATTAAATATCAAAGGACACACTTCGTTTTTAATGTAGTTCATTCAACAAATATTTGTTGATTGCCTGTTTTGTGTTAGTCTATAGGGATAAACAATAGAAAACAAAAACTCAACAAAAATTTCTGCCTTCATTGAGCTTGCATTTCAATAGGGGAAACAGACAATAAACAAATAAGTAAAACATACTGGTCATAAATACTATCTAGAAAATAAAATGGTGGTAAGTATTATGGAGAAAAATAAATCAGAGAACGAGGATAGGAATGAAAGGGAAGGGAAGAATTCCTGTTTGAGGGAATGGTGACTGAAAAGGTCTTAAGGCTGGGGTGTACTTGGTTTTTAATACTGCATATCTTATATACACACATAATATTTAAAACTTTTTTTCATTTAACAACTGTAAACACTGTTCACTGTAAGTCACCTATGTAAGAAAAGGAATTTTTTTTTTTACAATAAATAAAACAGAGTGTGTGGGTGGAAGGTATAGTATTAATATCACTTGCAATTTATTTTTATCTTATATACTCATCTAAATAAGCTTTAGGGCATATAAAATAGATATTTTATTTATTTTAAGGCGTTAAAAAAAAAGATGTCACTCTGAGGACTAAGGTGCACCTGGCCTAAGACATGGTATTTTCAGTTGCCTCATATGCACGTGAAAGCTGGACAATGAATAAGCAAGACCAAAGAAGAATTGATGTGTTTGAATTATGGTGTTGGTGAAGAATATTGAATGTACCATGGACTGTCAGAAGAACGAACAAATCTGTCTTGGAAGAAGTACAGCCAGGATGCTCCTTAGAAGCAAGGATGGTGAGACTTCATCTCATGTACTTTGGACATGTTATCAGGAGGGACCAGTCCCTGGAGAAGGACATCATGCTTGGTAAAGTAGATGGTCAAGGAAAAAGAGGAAGACCCTTAATGAGATGGATTGACACAGTGGCTGCAACAGTGGTCTCAAACATAGCAATGATTGTGAGGATGGCGCAGGACCAGACAGTGTTTCATTGTGTTGTACATAGGGTCGCTATGAGTTGGAACCGACTTGATGGCAAGTAACAACAACAAAATAGACATAAATATTTAAAAAAAAAACGATGCCTGGAAATTTTGCATTATGATACTAGAAAAATCACCTGGCCAATCTTCATAGTTAAAAAAGCCTGTTTTAAATAATGAGAATAAAGAAGGTTTCAAGATGTTATTTTTTCTCTGTTGCAGGTGTAGATAGAAATAAATCTCAACCAACAAAAAGGCAAATTGAATATAATCATTTCTATTTTTTTCTTTCTTTGCATTGCTTTTCAAAATATTCTAGACATCTGGATATGTGTTATGCAAGATTTGTTTAGATAATTGCAATGAAAATCTAGTTAAAACTATCTTGAAACAAATTTGCAAAATTATTATCATTAGCATGCTCCTTATTAACTCGCATTTCAACATCAGTTTCTCCAATGCTTTCTGTACTTGACCAGCAGTCAATTAGGTGTATAAATTAAACAATGTATGAGGAAGAATAAACAAGTGAAAATTCCAAACAGTCCAAACCATCAATATTGCTGGCAATGAAGCTGAGTTAGAAACTCACTGGGTCCTAAACACCCGCATTGGATCTTGACTAACTGCTGTATCCTCTCCTGCAAGATTCTTTCCGTTAAAATTGAAAGGGACAATTATTGTATTAATTAAAAGGAGAAAAATTAAAATAGACTTCTAACTTTAGAGAAGATGTGAAACTGGCGTGTGTTATCAGCATCTGTTTTCAAGCCCAAACCTAGAGATGCCAGAGAAGAGGGAGGTTCTGATAGATGAACCCCAATGAAATCTGGGAGAAGCCCCGGGGTGGGGGCAGAAGGTGGCTGGGCAGAGTGTGGGGTGGAATAACAGCCAGGTGCATGAATAGGCTCTTCCCAGGGGGAGGACACTTTAGTTGTGGAATTTCTTGCCCTCACATAGCTTAAGGCAAGTCATTGCCTTTTCTCTTGCTATCTATTAAAAAAAAAATTTTTTTTTTTTTTTTTTTTAAATTGAGGCAAGGACTTCCAGGCAACGTGGTGCTATAGTCAGAAGCACCACGCCGTCCCTCCACAGCAAAGGTCAGAAAAACTAAGTCAAACAGAGTCACATGTCAATCCTGAAACACTAAGCATCAAATGAAGAGATAAAGAACTCAGCCAAACACCGAATGGAATAAGAAACTGACCAAGAACAGAGTGTGAGGAGAGATACATGCAGAGGTCCCTTATCAGCTACCACAGCATGGATCCACCATCTTGGACACCTATTGGAGATCAGCAAACAGGAGGTATGAGAAAGCAGCTTCACGGAGCTTCCAGCAGGAGACAGAACAACTGGTAACCCATGACAGAAGCTTTCCCACCCCCCACCCTTCTTTACCCCCACTTAGCCTCCTCTGCTTCCTGCAGCCACAGTCTATTGGCTGGGAAGCATGAGCTTCCCGCCAGTGCTGCTTGGATTCCACCTGCCTGCACTGGCCAGCTCCCTGAGTGTCTTTTGTTGGCTGCTGATGTTGCTTTTTTCCACTTCTTAAATTTCTTCCTTACCTCTCACCACCTCTCCCTCCTTTCTCTCAAATACCTGGCTCCGTGTGCCATCTTTGCTTCTTCCTGAAAGGCTGTGAAACACCGCTGGACTGTGAAACTGCTTCCTGGCCCGTGCTGCCATGCTGGTGGGACCGCCGGGGCTTTTTTGTTTGCTCTGATTTGTTCTGTTTTGATTTGTTTGTTTTCTTTTTATTTTCTCAGCTTGGGAGCCCCTTCTAACCAGGCAGTATCGTGTGGCTTGGAAGATAGTCCCTTACTCTGTGCAGACGCACAGGGACATCCTTGGGGGCATTTCTTTCCTCTTGTTTTTTACTTTTTTTTGTTTGTTTTTGGGTTTTTTTTTCATTTCTTTGTTTAGTTGTCATCTCTCTCGTATTCCCTTTTTGTCTTTCTGCATTTCCAGTTTCTCGATTTATTCATTTTTTTCTTTTACCCTTTTTCTTGTTTTTTCATTTTTGTTTTTCCCCATTTCTCAGTTTCTCATCTCTCCACTCCAATAGCAAGCTTGCTTAGCTCTCTTTTTTGTTTGTATATATGTTTTTGGCTCCTGTTCCTCTCTCCTCTCTCTCATCTTTCCCATACCTATCTTAGCTCCACGCATCACAATCTACCCCCTCATTCCTGCCTACCTGCACTGTGTGTGCTGAACATCACACCCCCAAGCAGCAAAGGCATGGCCTACTGGAACCTGCCTTGCACCGATTCCTGGTCTTCACTGTCAGCCCTGGTACATACCACAAAAAATCTACCCCAGAAACTCCCCTTGAGCTGGACCTGCCCTTCTGTACCATACCTGAGTGACTAACCCTGCCCATTGGAGAAGGAGGTGCAAAATATTGTGCCCACAGATGAGCAAACAACAAAGAACACACAGCCCGCCTGCTCAGACATAACCAAATAAAACAAAAAAGCAGGAAGAAACAAACAAGTCTACAATCAATAAACGAGGAACATAACCACTGAATGCCTCGAAGACAGCAGACAATATCAAAACATTTACAAAAACAGGACAAGATTGTTCCAGTAGGTGTCCAAAACAAAACATCAGATGACCTTCCAATAGAAAAAAAGGCACTAGACCTAACTGATAGGGAATTCAAATCTCTAATATTCAGAATTATCCAAGAGTTGAAGCAAAAAGTAGACAAAAATGAGGAAAAAATAGACAAAGTCATAGAAAAGGCAGACAAATTCATGAAAAATACAGGCCAAAAAATGGAAGAATTCAAGCAAATAATACAGGAACAAAATGCTAAAATAAATTCACAACTAGAAATCATATAAAAACAACAATTAGACATCAAAAAGATAACAAGATTTCAGAAATGGACAGTGTCATAGAAGGGCTGAGGAGCAGGTTTGAAATGATGGCAGATAGGATCAGCAAAATTGAAGACAAACACTTGGCTACAATTCTGGGGAAAGATAAGAAAAAAGAATGAAGAAAAATGAAGAAACCCTGAGAAATATGTGGGATACAATTAAAAGCAAAAATTTGAGAGTGATCGGAATTCCAGAACAGGGGGAGAAAACAGAAAACAGAGAAAGGATCACTGAAGAATTGCTGACAGAAAACTTCCCCAATATCATGAAAGATGAAAAGCTGACCATCCAAGAAGCTCAACAAAACCCATATAGGATAGACCCCAAAAGAAAATCACCAAGGCATATTATAATCACACTGGCTAAAACCAAAGACAAGCAAAGAATCCTGAGAGCAGCTCGAGAAAAACAAAAAGCCACATACAGAGGAGAAACAATAAGACTAAGCTCAGATTATTCAGCAGAAACCATGTAGGCAAGAAGGCAATGGGATGATGTTTATAAAACCTTGAAAGAAAAAGATTTCCAGCCAAGAATAATATATCCTGCAAAACTCTCGTTCAAATATGATGGTAAAATTAGGTCATTTCCAGATAAACAGAAATTAAGGGACTATGTAAAAACCAAACCAAACTTACAAGACTTATTAAAGAAAGTCCTTTGATCTGAGAACAAACAATATCAGACCACAGGCTGAATATAGGACACAAGATTGTACTAGCCAGATACTAACCTAGGAAATGAACTCTTAAGGACTATGCAAAACCAAAAACATTACAAAAGGAAACCAGAGAGGTTAATCTGTAAATGACAACAGCATCAGAACAATAAAAGAGGGAATAAATGGTGTAGGTATAGAACCTTCTACTAGAGAGAAAGGCAAGGCGATACCAAGTAATAATAGACTGGTTCAAATCTAGGAAGATAAGGGTAAATTTGAAGGTAACCACAAAGAAAGTTTCTCATCAAAATAAAGAATAAAAACATAAAGTCTCAGTAAAAACAAAACCTACAAAAACAAAAGAAATGAAAAAAAAGTCCACAAACAAAAGGAACTCAGCACAGGAGAGTAAGAGGAACAAAGAAAACGTCAGCACCACAAAAAAAAAAAGCACTGTAAAATGCAATCCCACTCCTAGGAATATATCCTAGAGAAATAAGAGCCTTCACACTAATAGACATATATGCACACCCATATTCACTGAAGCACTGTTCACAATACCAAAAAGATGGAAACAACCTAGATGCCCATCAACAGATGAATGGATAAAAAAACCATGGTACATAGACACAATGGAGTATTATACAAAGATAAAGAACAATGATGAATCTGTGAAGCATCTCATAACATGGATGAAACTGGAGGACATTATGCTGAGT
>NW_004444049.1:8029897-8038365 GCF_000243295.1 Trichechus manatus latirostris | reverse complement strand
TAATGGTGATGGAATAATTTGGAAAAAGACAGTGAGAATAGCAGCACAACTGGAAGAATGTAATCGATGTCACTGAATTGTACATGTAGAAACTTTTGAAATGGTGTAACTTTGGCTATGTATATTTTCACCAAAAAAAAGGTCCTCAAGGTCGAGAAGGGAGAGTGTTGACATGTCGAGGGGTTGTTAACCAATATCATAAAACAATATGTGTACTGACTGTTTAATGAGAAACTATTTGTTTTGTAAACCTTCTTCTAAAGTACAATAAAAAAAATTTTAAAAAAATTGAGGCAAAATGCACAAAAAATTAATCATTTTGAAGTGTACAATTCAGTGGCATTTAGTACTTTTATAATGCTGTGCAACCATCACGTCTGTCGAGTTTCCAAACATTTTCATTACCCCCAAAGGAGACTCCATGCCTATTAAGCAGTCACTCCCCATCCCATGGGGACCACTAATCTGCTTTCTGTCTCTATGGATTTACCTATTCTGGATATTTGATATAAATGGAATCATACAATACGTGTCATTTTCTGTGTGGCTTTTTTTTTTCACTGAGTGTAGTTTTGGAAGTTTATTCATGTCGTAGTATGAATCAATACTTTATTTCTTCATATGGCTGTATAGTATTCCATTGTACATGTACATCACATTTTGTTGATCCGTTTATCCATGGATGGACATTTGGGTTGTTTTCGCCTTTTGGCTATTGTGAATAGTGCTGTTATGAACATTTGTGTACATTTATTTGTATTTACATCTGTTATCATTTTTTTTTTTTGGTATATTCCTAGGAGTGGAATTTCTAGGTCATATGGTAATTCCATGTTTAACTTATTGAGGAAGGACCGCCTTATTTTATATAGTGGCTGCATCATTTTACATCCCCACCAGCAAAATATAAGGGTTTCAATTCTTTTACATAGTTGCCAACATTTGTTAACTTTCATTTTATTTTATTTTATTATAGCCATCATAGGGGTGTGTAGTGGTATCCCATTGAGATTTTGATTTACATCTCCCTAATGACAGAGGGAGACCTAGTGGCACAGTGGTTAAGTGCACAGCTGCTAACCAGAAGGTCAGTTATTTGAACCCACCAGGAGCCAACAGTGGAACTGACCATCAATTGCTAATATGCAAGTTCAAGTTGAAGCTAAAGAAAGTTAGAACAAGTCCACGAGAGCCAAAATGCGACCTTCAGTATATCCCACCTGAATTTAGAGACCATCTCAAGAACTAATGTCTGAAGACCAGACGAGTTGTGGAATGACATCAAGGACATCATACATGAAGCAAGCAAGCGATCATTAAAAAGACAGGAAAGAAGAAAAGGACGAAAATGGATGTCATAAGAGACTCTGAAACCTGCTCTTGAATGTAGAGCAGCAAAGTGAAAGGAAGAAATGATGAAGTAAAATAACTGAAAAGAAGTGTTCAAAGAGCAGCTCGAGAAGACAAAGTAAAGTTCTATAATAAAATGTGCAAAGACCTGGAGACAGAAAACCAAGAGGGAAGAAGACGCTCAGCATTTCTCTAGCTGAAAGAACTGAAGAAAAAATTCAAGCCTCGAGATGTCATACTGAAGAACGCTATGGAGAAAATATAAAAGGACGCAAGAAGCATCAAAAGAAGAGAGAAGGAATACACAGAGTCATTGTACCATAAAGAATTGGTCAACATTCAACCATTTCAGGAAGAAACATATGATCAACCACTGACGGAATTGATGGAAGAAGTCCAACCTGAACTCAAGGCATTGGAGAAACACAAGGCTCCAGGAACTGATGGAATTCCAGTAGAAATGTTTCAACAAATGGATGCAGCACTGGAAGTGCTCATTTGTCTATGCCAAGAAATTTGGAAGACAGTTATCTGGCCAACCGACTGGAAGAGATCCATATTCCTGCTCATCATAAAGAAAAGTGACTCAACAGAATGAAGAAATTATCGAATAGTATCATTAATAAACATGCAAATAACATTTTGCTGAGATCATTCAAAAGCTGTTGCAGCAGTACATCTACAGGGAACTGCCAGAAATTCAAGCCAGATTCAGAAAAGGACGCTGAATGAGAGATATCATTGCCAATGTCAGATGGATCTTGGCTGAAACCAGAAAATACCAGAAAGATGTTTACCTGTGTTTTATTGACTATGAAAAGGTATTTGAATGCATGGATCATAACAAATTATGGATAACATTGCAAAGAATGGGAATTCTAGAACACTTAATGGTGCTCATGAGGAAACTGTACATGGACAAAGAGGCAGTCAGTCGTTCAAACAGAACAAGGGGATACTGCTTGGTTTAAACTTAGGAAAGGCGTGTGTCAAGGTTGTATCCTTTCACCATATTTATTCAATCTGTATGCTGAGCAAATAATCTGGGAAGCTGGACTATATGAAGAAGAATGTGGCATCAGAATTGCAGGAAGACTCATTAACAGCCTGCGTTATGCAGATGACTCAACCTTGCTTGTTGAAAGTAAAGAGAGTTGAAGCACTTACTGATTAAGATCAAAGACCACAGCCTTCAGTATGGATTACACCTCAACATAAAGAAATCCACATAATGGGACCAGTAAGTAATGTCATGATAAATGGAGCAAAGATTGAAGTTGTCAAGGATTCCATTTTACTTGGATCCACAATCCACAGCCATGGAAGCAGCAGTCAAGAAATCAAAAGACCTATTGCATCGTGCAAATCTGCTGCAAAAGAACTCTTTAAAGTGTTAAAAAGCAAAGATGTCACTTTAAGGACTAAGGTATGCCTGACCCAAGCCATGGTGTTTTCAATCACCTCATATGCATGTGGAGGGTAGACAATAAGGAAGACCAAAGAAGAATTGATGCCTGTTATGGATTGAATTGTTTTCCCCCAAAATATGTGTCAACTTGGTTAGGCCATGATTCCCAGTATTGTGTGGTCATCCTCCATTTTGTGATTGTAATTTTAAGTTAAAGAGATTAGGGTGGGGTTGTAACACCCTTACCCAAGTCACATCCCTGATCCAATGTAAAGGAGTTTCCCTGGGGTGTGGCCTACACCATCTATTATCTCTCAAGAGATAAAAAGGAAAGGGAAGCAAGCAGAGAGGTGGTACTTCACACCACCAAGAAAGCAGTGCTAGGAGCAGAGCGAGTCCTTTGGACCTGAGGTTCCTGCCCTGAGATGCTCCCAGACCAAAGGAAAACTGATGACAGGGACCTCCCTCCAGAGCCGACAGAGAGAGAAAGCCTTCCCCTGGAGCCAGCGCCCTGAACACGGACTTCTAGCCTACTGGACTGTGAGAGAATAAACTTCTCTTTGTTAAAGCCATCCACTTGTGGTATTTCTGTTATAGCAGCACTAGATGAAATTATGGTGTGTTGTAGACAAGGATGTCCTTTATCACCACTCCTATTTAACATTGTGCTGGAAGTCCTAGCTCGAGCAATAAGGCAAGAAAAAGAAGTAAAGCACATCCAAATTGGTAATGAAGAAGTAAAACTGTCCCTAGTTGCAGATGATATGATACTATATATAGAAAACCCGAAAGGCTCCATGAGAAAACTACTGGAACTAATAGATTCAGCAGAATAGCAGGATACAAGATAAACATACAAAAATCAGTTGGATACCTATACACCAACAAGGAGAACAACGAAAAGGAAATCAGGAAAACAACACTATTTATAGTAGCTCCTAAAAAATAAAATCTTAGGAATAAATCTAACCAGGGATGAATTATGATGTGTTGTTGTTGTTGTTAAGTGTCAGCGAGTCAATTCATACTCATATCGACCCTATGTACAACAGAACAAAACACTGCCCGGTCCTGCGCCATCCTCACTATCATCGTTGTGCTTGAGCCCATTGTCGCATCCACTGTGTCAATACATCTCATTGAGGGTCTTCCTCTTTTTCACTGACCTTCTGCTTTACCAAGCATGATATTCTTCTCCAGGGACTGCACCCTCCTGACAACATGTCCAAAGGATGTGAGATGAAGTCTCGCCATCCTTGCTTTTAAGAGGCATTCTGGTTGTACTTCTTCCAAGACAAATGTGTTCCTTCATTTGGCATTCCATAGTATGCTCAATATTCTTCGCCAACACCACAGTTCAAACGTGTCAATTCGTTTTTGGTCTTCCTTATTCATCATCCAGCTTTCGCATGCATATGAGGCGATAGAAAACACCATGCCTTGGGTCAGGTGCACCTTAGTCCTTAAAGTGACATCTTTGCTTTTTAACACTTTAAAGAGGTCTTTTGCAGCAGATTTGCACAATGCAATAGGTCTTTTGATTTCTTGACTGCGGCTTCCATGGGTGTTGATTATGGATCCAAGTAATATGAAATCCTTGACAACGTCAATCTTTTCTCCGTTTATCATGATGTTGCTAATCAGTCCTGTTGTGAAGATTTTTGTTTTCTTCATGTTGAGGTGTAATCCATACTGAAGGCTGTGGTCTTTGATCTTCATCAGTAAGTGCTTCAAGTCCTCTTCACTTTCAGCAATCAAGGTTGTGTCACCTGTATAACGCAGGTTATGATGTAGGTGAAAAATATTGAACGTACCATGGACTGCCAGAAGAATGAACAAATCTGTCCTGGAAGAAGTCTAGCCAGAATGATACTTAGAAGCAAGGATGGAGAAGCTTTGTCTCACGTACTTGGGATGTGTTATTAGGAGGGATCAGTCCCTGGAGAAGGACATCATGCTTGGTAAATTAGAGAGTCAGTCAAAAAGAGGAAGACCTTCAAGGAGATGTATTGATACAGTGGCTGTAACAGTGGGCTCAAGCATAACAAGGATTGTGAGGATGGCAGACTACCAGGCAGTGTTTTGTTCTGTTGTACATGAGGTTGCCTTGAGTGGGAACTGACTTGATGACACCAAATATGACAACAATTGATCAAACACGGGCTGAACAACAAGCTACTTTGACCCAGAGGTGACCCCTAGGAATCTAGGCTTAAAATAAAATTAATCTCATCTCTAATGTTCTGGAAGACTGTTGTAAATAGCCAAGCCTGAGCTCTATTAAGAGCGACTGGAGAGAGGATCTCCAAGTTACTTGTCCCTGGCTAAATGGGGAGTAAACTTATAAACTCTATGATCTGTGAAAGCAGTTTCCAAGCCACACGTACATCAAGACATAAAGGGTTAAAATATAACTGGCTAGGGAGGTTTAAGCAATGCTTTGAGAAGTAAGTGGTTTATGCAGTGCAAGGGGCATCCCAAAATGTCCCCAAGAGGCGCAAATGGTTTGCACTGAACTACTAACCTAAAAGTTGGTGGTTCGAACCCACCCAGCAGTGCCATGGAAAAAAAGACCTGGTAATCTGCTTCTATAAATATTACAGCCAAGAAAATCTTATGGAGCTCAATTCTACTCTAACAAACAGGGTCATCATGAGTTGGAATCTACTTGACAGCAACAGGTTTGGTTTTATTTGTTGTTATTCTTGCTTTTTTTTTTTTTTTTTTTATTAGAGGCATCCCATAGGAAGCCAGGAGAAAAGATAAAACAAGGGAAAATGTGAGCGTGGCTATCAAAGGCTGAACACTGCAGCCAAGTCACTAAACAAACAAACTAACAATAAAATATACAACAACAATCCCAAGAACAGGAGTATAATTCTCAAAAGTTGCTGCAATGTATCATCTAAAACATCCAGTTTTTAACAAAAAATTATGAGACATGAAAAAAAAAACACTATGACCCATGCACAGGAAAAGAGAAGGTAACAGAAATTGCCTTTGAGTAAGGCCAGATGTTGGACTTGTTGTTGTTGTTCGGTGCTGTCAAGTTGGTTCCGACTCATAGCGACCCTATAAGACAGAGTAGAACTGCCCCATAGGGTTTCCAAGGAGCAGCTGGTGGATTTGAACTGCTGACCTTTTGGTTAGCAGCCAAGCTGTTAACCACTCTGCCACCAGGACTTAGCAGATAAAAACTTCATATGTTCCATTATAAATATGTTCAAAGAACTAAAGAAATCTATGTTTAAGGAGTCAAACGAATGCATGATGCAAACAGAGAGAGCTAGACTAGTTATACTACTAACAAACAAAACAGGTTTTATTTTAAAAAAAGTCTTACTAAAGATAAAGAAGTATATTTTATAATGATAAAAATTCAATCCATCAGGAAAATATAGCAATTATAGAGACGGATGTACGTAACAATGGATCCCCAAAATACATGAAGCAAAAAGTGACAGAATTTATGGGAGAAATAGACAACCCAAGAATAATAGTGTGAGACTTCAATACCGCACTTTCAATAATAGATGGAGCAATTTAGGCAGAAAATCAACAAGGATTTAGAAAATTCGAAAAACGCTCTACAATACCAGACTTAACAGACATCTATAGAACACTCCACTAAACACAGAATAAACATTTTTCTCAAGTACATGTAGAACACTTTCCACAATAGATCATGTGTTAGGCCATAGAACAAGCATCAACACATTTGAAAAGACTTTAATCATACAAAGTATGTTCTCCAATCACAGTGAGATTAAATTAAAATTCAATGACCATTTTGCGCATTTTTAGAAGTTCATGAAGAAGTGGAACTTCAACAACATATTCCTAAATAACCAGTGGATCAAAGAAGAAATCACAAGAAAAATTCAAAAAATACTTTAAAATGAATGAAAACAAAAACACAACATACCAGAACTTATGTGACACAGCTAAAGCAGTGCTTGGACAGAAATGGATAGTTGTAAATGATTGAATTTAAAAAGAAAATCTATAATCAGTAATTCAATCTCTGTCTATGGAAACTAGAAAAAGAAGAGGAAACTAAACCTATACAAGCAGAGTGAAGGAAATAACAAAGAATAAAGTAGAAATAGAATTAAAGTAGAAAATAATAGAGAAAATCAAGAACCAAATATTGATTCTTTAGGAAGATCAGCAATGTGACAAACCTTCAGCTAGCCTGAGTAAGAAAAGAGAGAGAAGATTCAAATCACTAAAATCAGGAATGAAAGGGTGGATATAACAACAGACCTTACAAGAACACAAAGGATTACAAGGTAAAGCAATAAATAATTTATGCCAACAAATTAGATAACTTAGATGAAATGGAAAAATTCCTAGAAAGACATAAATTACCAAAACTGGCTCAAGAAAGAATAAAAAATCTGAACATATATATCTGAATAAATAGACTAAAATAGTAATTTAAAAAGTTTTCACAAAGAAAAGCTCAGACCCAGACAGTTTCACTGGTGAAGTCTACCAAACATTTAAAGAAGAATTAAAACCAATTCTTCACAATTTTTTCCAAAAAATAGAAAGAGAAAACACTCCCCAACTCATTCTATGAGGCCAGTATTACTATGGAAAACAAAACAAAACAAAACAGATGATTATGTCACAAGACCACCACTCATCTGTCAGTTTGTTGTGCTGTGATGGCCTATGTGTTGCTGTGATGCTGGAAGCTATGCCATCAGTATTTCAAATACCAGCAGGGTCACCCATGCTGGACAAGTTTCAGTGGAGCTACCACACTAACACAGACTAAAAAGAAGGACCTGGTGCTCTACTTCTGAAAAAATTGGCCACTAAAAACCTTGTGAATAGCGGTAGAACATCATCTGATATTGTGCCAGAAGATGAGCCCCTCAGATTAGAAGGCACTCAAAAGGCTATTACTATGGGCTCAAGCATAGCAACGACTGTGAGGATGGCGCAGGACCGGGCAGTGTTTTGTTCTGTTGTACATAAGGTCTCTGTGAGTTGGAACCAACTCAACAGCACCTAACAGCAACAAACATGTCACAAGAAAAGTAATCTACAAACCATTTTTATATCCTCTTTGGTAAAATATCTGTTTAGAGCCTTTCCCCTTTTGTTGGATTGGGTTGTTTGTCTTTTTATTGTTAAGTCGTAAGAGCTCTATTATATTCTGGATATCAGACCCTTATCTATGTTGTTGCTGTTAGGTGCCCTCGAGTCAGGTCCGACTCATTTAGAGCGTATGTACAACAAAACGAAACACTGCCTGGTTGTGCACCATTTTCACAATCGTTGCTATGTTTGAGCCCATTGTTGCAGCCACTGTGTCTGATATGTCTGATATATGGTTTCCCAAAATTTTCTCCCAGTCTGTAGATTGTCTCTTCACTTTTTCAATAAAGTCCTTTGATGCACGAAAACCAAAAAAACCAAACCATTTGCCCTCAAGTCGATTCCGACTCATAGCGACCTCTTGGTTAGTAGTCAGTGCTCAGCCATTTGTGCCACCTGGGAACTCTCAGGAAACACCGGGTCTCCACAATCATCCTGCTTCCTCTCCAGCCCATCCTTGACCCTCAATCCACCCCACACTCCAGCCAGTTGTAAAACATTTACCAGCACTATGTTTGATTTTGTGCCTGGTAAATAAGTTTTTTTAAAAATATATTTTATTGTACTTGAGGTGAAGGCTTACAGAACAAATAGTTTC
>NW_004444049.1:8008561-8023124 GCF_000243295.1 Trichechus manatus latirostris | reverse complement strand
TTGTTTGTGGCACTTACTACAGCCACCAGAGCGGGTCAGTAATCAGTGCAGGGCAGGTTCCAGTAGGCCATGCCTGTGTTGCTTGGTGGTGTGATGTCAAGCGCATGGTGCAGTAGGCAAGATGCAGCAGGGAGATTGTTATGTGTGGAGCTAAGATCGATACGGAAGAGAGGAGAGAGGAACAGGGGCCAAAAACATACAAACAAACAAAAAAGAATGCTAGGGGAGCTTGCCGTTAGAGTGGAGAGATGAGAGACTATGAAATAGAGAAAAACAAAAAGGGGAAGAGGAAAAAAAAAGAAAAGAAAAGAATGAATAAGTAAAAATCGGAAAGGGAGAAGAACAGCAAAGTTCCCAGGGATCCCACCGGTGTGGCTATGAGGTATGGGGAAGTTGTTCTCAGGTGTTGCAGTACAGCCTGGCTAGAAGGTGTAGAGGTATACAATGCTGGGTATTCAGGGAACAGAAAGAGAAGGAAGATATAGAGAGACGAGAAACTGAGTAATGAAGAAAGACAAAAAGGGAAAAAGAGGGAAAAGAAAACAAAAGAAATTAAAAAAAAACAAGAAAAGCCCCCCAAAAAAACAGGAAAAAAAAAACCCAATGAGAAAAGAAATGTCCTCAGGGATCCCTCTGCACGTCTGTGCAAGCCGAGTAGGAAGTCTCCTTGCCACACAGCACCGCCTGGCCAGAAAGGTCTCCCAACTCAAGAAAAGGAAAAGAAAACAAACAAACAATTCAAAACAAACAAATGAACAAAAGCCCTGGGATCCCACCAGCACGGCAGCCCAGACTGGGCAGCAGCTGCACATTCTAATGGAGCTCCAGAGCCCCTCAGGAAGAAGCAATGATGGCGCATGGAGCCAGGTATTGAGCGAAAGGAGGGTGAGGTGGCAAGTGGTAAGGAAGAAATCAAAAGAAATAGAAAAAAAAGCAACACTAGCAGCCAACAAATGACACTCAGAGAGCCAGCTAGTGCGAGCTGGTGTTTCTTGGACAAGACACTGTGTCCACGGGAAGCAGAGGGGGCTGAGTGTGGGTGAAGAAGGGTAAGGAGTGGGAAAGCATATATCACAAATTACCGGAGCTCTGCAGCCACTGAGGAAGAAGCAAAGATGGAGCACGGAGCCAGGTATTTGAGTGAAAGGAGGGGGAGGTGGTGAGAGGTAAGGAAGAAATCAAAAGAAGCAGAAGAAAGCAACACCAGCAGCCAACAAATGGCACTCAGAGAGCCGGCCCATTCGGGTGTGTGGAATCCAAGCAGCTGGTGTTTTCCGGTCAAGAGATTGTGGCTGCGGGAAGCAGAGGAGGCCGAGTTGGGGTGAAGAAGGGTGGGGGGTGGGAAAGTGTATATCGTAAATTACCGGTTGTTTTGTCTCCCGCTGGATGCTCCATGAGACTGCTTTCTGGTACCCCCTGTTTGCTGGTCTCCGATAGGAGTCCAAGATGGCGTATCTGTGCTGCGTTAGCTGGTAGAGGACCTCTGCATGAATCTCTCCTCGCTCTCCATTCTCTGTCAGTTTTCTCACTCCATTTGGTGCTTGGCTGAGTTCTTTATCTCTTCATTTGATGTTTTAGGGTTTCAGGATCGTTGTATTCTCTGTTTGGCTCAGTTTTTTGGATCTTTGCTGTGGAGGGACGGCGTGTTGCTTCTGCCTAGAGTGCCATTTTGCCGGAACTCTCGTCTTGCTTAGTTTTGAAAAAAAATTCTATACACTAGTGAAAGGGCAAGAAATAGATTCATGATCTGATTACTTCTACCCACACAACTAGGGTAAGAACAATGAGCAATTTTTCCAAATATTCATTGCACTTTGGCTATTGTTGAGTTACAATAACTGTGTCTGCATCATTGTAGCATCAGGATAAACTCTTTTAGTTCCAGTCTCCACCAATGTTGAACCCATTGAGAGCAATAGTCTAAGAAATACCCCATAAACAAGATTTCTGTGTCACCTCAGGGACCCCAACAACCATCATTTTGCAGGTAATATTTTTCCTTATCCCAGTAATCAACTTCTCTTTCCACCTCCCCTCCATGGTAAGTTTGTCTACAGCACTTTTAATTCCATTTATTTGTGCAGCTCTTTTGTGTTCCTTTAAGCCCTCATCTGGGCTATTGTTGACACTCAGCCACCAAGCCGACTCCACTAGCCACCTGATGAAATGATAGGATAAAAGTGCAGCCAACTTTCCCTTATTTGTATGCCATTTTGTCTCAAGCCACCCTTAATTTGTACTAATGTACAACTGGTTGTGTTGTGCCTGGAGACAAGGAACTCATGTTGTCTTTAGTCTAGGTAAATATAAAGCAGAAAATTTTGATAATGATGACCCTAAGCAGTATACCACCATGGTTGGCCATGAACTCTCTGAAGTCAAAGTGCCTTTGCATCTTGTCTGCTCTGCTGGTGCCTTATTACATGAGCAAACTACTTAATCTATATCTGTATTCCTTTCTTCTTTTGTAAAATAGAGACAAAAGTATTACCACATCAAAGTCCTTATGATGATAAAAGGAAATAATGCAATGTGGTATGGCAGAATACAAACATCTTTAGATCAAGTTCATCCCACTGTATTAAATCTGTACTCATCCCTCTGTATTATAGTGATTTTTAAACAAATATGTCTCCTATGTTAGACATTAATCCTCTTAATTTCAGGGACAGAGTTGTAAACAGAAATTTTTTAAATAAACCAGTTGGAAGATGGGGTTAAAAAAAAATCCATTATCTTTTGCAATTAATGACTTCGGATTATTACTATTTTTTTTTTTGCAGAATCCATGTTTGTCATTGCTCAAATACTTACATGTTTATGTAGGGATAAAATTCTCATTCCCTTCTCTTTTCTATTCCCACAAAAAGAAAATTTAAAAATATTAAAAACAATTGTATCCTATGATAGTTTACCATGTGAAAAAAAAAATTTCCTTAATTAATCATATACTTTTTTTTTCCCTCCAGAAAGCGAACAATTACATGACATTTTTTTTCCCTACAGTGGCCAAAGGTTAATAATGAGAAAGACAAGAAGACCTCAGACATCTCAACCATTAAGTTCATTGCTATTCTCTCTTCTGCTTCTCAAGTGGCACGATGTATCCAAAAAAAAAAAAAAACCATTTGCTTGGGTCAAGGTCAGAAGCCAGACACAACACACATATCTTGATTTCTTTGTTCTCACCAAGTGATCCCTTAGTGATAAAGAGAGAGGATATTTTTCATACCTTATGGATTGAAAGAAAACAAAGAAGGGTATAGACACTAACAGCTGGATTGTGTACCAGTCTTGAATGGCAAATGCCAGGCCTCCAAGGACTATCTGTTCAACACTTCAGGCACAAATTGTCAGTGCCATTACTATGGCTTGGGATTAGGGACTGTGCATTCTACCACTGAAAAATAAACCAACATAATATTAATTTCAGACAAAGATGAAATTCCTAAACAAACCTCAGTGTGTGGAAAAAGCAAAAGGCCTCATATATTGACTTACTAAGCAAGACAGTATTTGCCATGATGGTTGTGATCAAGAACCCAGCCAAGAGTCACAGTGAGGAGTAAATGAGGAAGGTGTTTGTGAAGGCTGCACAGGTGTCAGCAATGGCCAGCTAGAGGAAACACCATTTGAGCATCACTTTCCACCCAAGCCTAAGAAACAGAGAAGTAGGAAAGATCATCTTAGGTAACAGGATCTGCAGTCAACCAGTTTCTCTTGCCAAAACCCACCTGTTCTCCTTCATGACTCATTTTTATTCATCATCATCCCCCAAAATATACAAATGCATCGAAACTAGCAGTAAATCCTATGGTTCCTGCCTGCAAAACATATCCCAAACGTCCAGCTGTTTCTCCACTTACCACCATAATCTAACTCACATTATTTCTCATCTGAGTTATTTCTATTGCTTCTAAATGATCTCTTTGTTACTTTTCTTGCTCTCCAACAGTTCTGTCTTAATTACCTAGTGCTGCTATAAAAGAAATACCACCAGTGGGTGGCTTTAACAAACAGAAATTTATTTTCTCACAGTTTAGGAGGCTAGAAGTCCAAATTCAGGGCACCAGTTCTAGTTGAAGGCTCTCTTTCTCTGTGTGTCAGCTCTGAAGAAATGTCCT
This sequence comes from Trichechus manatus latirostris, assembly GCF_000243295.1. Taxonomy (NCBI): domain Eukaryota; kingdom Metazoa; phylum Chordata; class Mammalia; order Sirenia; family Trichechidae; genus Trichechus; species Trichechus manatus. The sequence goes on along the minus strand of NW_004444049.1, from coordinate 8,019,000 downwards.
TGTCTTTTTATCTTCTGTTCCTCAGTTCCCTTCATGTGGCTTGGCATCTATCTTCCCTCGTCTCTGCTTACTTAATTCCTTGCTTAATCTGTTCCTTTTATATCTCAAAAGAGATTGATTTAAGACACTCCCTACACTAATACTGCCTTATTATTAACAAAGAAAACCAATTCCCAAATGGAATTACAACCACAGGTAGAAGCATTAGGATTTACAACACATATTTTTGGGAGACACAATTGAATCCATAACAAAGCAGCCAGAGTAATCTTTGAGTATCCAATAAATATTGAGTATCCAATAAATCTTTCTGCAATGATGGAAATGCTCTATGTCTGCATTGTCCTATATCCTAGCCACTAGCCACATGAGCACTTGAAATGTTGCCACAGTGACTGAGAAACTGATTTTTAATTTTATTCAAATTTAAATAAATTAACAGCAAATAGCCACATAAGGCTACTGGCTATTGCATTGAACAGCACAGTGATGACCCAAGTATCACTTTATTGCCATAGTCTCAAAGGTACAATTTTCAGCAGTGACTACAAGGTAACAAGAAACTGACAGATGTTCATTGAGGGGGAAATTCATATCCTTCCACATTTTCTTTATGGGAGACATGACGAGGTATTGTAAGTGGTTACTTGTTTATTCCAGGGCTCTCCTGCTGTGCTGTGGGAAGCCCCAAACTAGAACATTCTGAGCTCCTCATACCTCATGCTACTCCAGCTAGGTTCCCAGCAGAAATGCAAAATATATTTGCACCAACTGATTTTAACATGTTTGTCACCAATGGACAACACTCAGATCCCTGGTAAAAATGATCACTATTCCTTTCTTGCCATCTTGCTACACACAACATAGGTTTTATACTAAGGACAATGTATCACACATGAGCAGTCACACTGCAACTTCTGTCCCAAGAAAATGTCCATCCCTTAGTCTATGTAACCCCGTCTTCCTCTAAACCCAGATTATAGCATCTCCTGTGTAATCTTGTTGTAAAACTTCCCCAAAGCTAAGTAAGATGATTTTTTCTCTGCCTGTCTATCTAATGCATCCTGTTCAGACATTTATGTTGGCACTTATCTAAAATACTAGAGTTGTCAGTTTATTTATTGTCTGTGTTCATAGTTATCAGCACTTAATTCAGTTAGAGGCATGGAATAGGAAATGAATAGAAGTGTGTACAATGCAAGAATGAATAAATATACAAATGAACTTCCCATAGCAGAGACACCTGATCAAAGTCACACTCACCTGTCTGTGAGTCAGCCATATATGATGGCTCCAAACAGCGACCCTAAAATCAATAGGAATTTGACTGATTTTAATGACTGAGCCTCACACACCAGGTCCCACTGAAAGAGAAGGAAAGCATCACAGGAGAACTTTAGAAGATGTTGAAAGCTCTCCAATGGTATCAGAATATTGACTCCTATAGGATTCTTGCTATGTAGGACCTGTCTTCCTCTGCAGCCTCATCTCCATCTGTGTGCCCTGTAGGATCCCATTCTCTGGATACTGGCCTTCTTTCAAATCTTCATATGTACGAGGCTGTCTCTCACTCCAGAACATTCCAACAATAGGTCCATCTATCTGGTTACCTTCTTTCCATTTATTTCTTACACCACCAACTCCCATTATTTCAATAACTGATAATCAAAATTCAAGTCTCAGCTTTAAGCTTAACTTTCTCCAGGAAGCCATCCCACACACTGTAGTCATATTAGGACCCCTGCTACATCATCACAAAGCACTCTATATTCCAACTAGTACAATGGTTCTCAACTTTGGCTGTATAACACTATCATCTTGGAAACGTTACTAAATGGTGATTTCTAGATTCCACTCTTAGAGTTTCTGGTTTAATTGTTCTGGAATGTGGCACGGGTATCAACATTTTTTATCTTCCCAGATATTCTGCACATATTCTAATGTGCAGCCAAGGATGAGAACTGTTGACCTAGCAATTTTTTTTAAACATGAGTCTCCTCCATTTGATTTAAATCTCTTGAATGTCAGAATATATGTCCATTTTGTTCACTTTTTCAATAACTGTGTAAGTACATGTAAGCAAGTATCAATAAGTAATATTCATAGGAGGAATGAAGACTGAGTTTTTATACCCACGCAAGGACTAAAGTTTTTGATCAAGAACCATTCCCACAGACAGTCCCTGATAAAGCGGGACAAGGGTGGGATGCAGAACTCAAATTCTAGTAAAAAGACCAGACTTAATGGTCTGAGACTGGATGAACCCCAGAAAGCATGGCACCCAGACTATCTGTCATCCCAGAACTAAAACAATACCCGAGGCCAACTCTTCAGACAAAGATTGGACTGGACTGTGGGACATAAAATGATAGTCTTGAAGAGTATGCTTCTTAGCTCAAGTAGATACATGAGACTAAATGGGCAGCTTCTGTCCAGAGGTGAGATGAGAAGGCAGAGAGGATTAGGAGCTGGCTGAGTGGACACAGGAAATCAGGGGAGGAAAGGAGGAGTGTGCTGTCACAGTATAAGGAGAGCAATTAGGTCACATAAAAATCAGTGTATATATTTTTGTATGAGAGACTAGCTTGAATTGAAAACTTTCACTTAAACTACAACAATTAAAGAAAAAAGAACCATTCCCAATGAACATGGTCAATATCCATGTTATCTTCAACATTGTATGATCAGAAATGCTAAATGGGGTCTCTTACTTCATTCACGATAGTGGAGGGGAAGGTGTTTCTGTTATATACCCAGCAGTCCACACACGGCTCTGTGCCTGGCTCACTTGTGTGGTGGAAGGTCCCATTTAGGAGAAAGAGCTCCCACTGGGGTTGGAGGAAACATAGACACTTCCCTGGCTTCTCGTCTAAATCCAGTAGGATGGAAATTCTCAGGAAGGCATCCAGGCTGAGATTCCCAGTGTCATTAGCAAAGACAATGTCATTGTCAAGGATGGGGACCCAGCAGCAATGACCAAGGATGGTTGCAGTGAAATTCTCCAACAGAACATGAATGTTTACCATCATGACAGAGATAAGAAGAAAAGCTATCCATAGGGTTTGGCATCTCCCCAGGTCTCTAGCTTGATCCAGTAATTCAACAAAGGCCATTAAGGTTGACTAGATGAACTCTAAATGCTGACAAAATGGGTTTCTGGATATATGTTCTAGGGGAGAAAAAATTTCCTTTCATTAAGTCACTGTTGATCTTCATACCACATTTTCCTTAATGGATTCCTCCTCTCCTCTGTAGTAGAGCAGTGGAAGCAGTTTCAGATTCTTGTGGGATCTGGCAGTCAGAAAATCTCAATAAAATCTCAAAGATTCTATTTTAGTAAAATTACTTACAGCTACTGACAACTAATCTCTGATTATCCCTAGGCTCAGCAGTTCTCCAGTAGTATACAGCAGACTGTTAGCTGGATGTACTCTCTAAATCACATAATATAAACTTGGTAAATTATTACAAAAAAAAGGAAGTCCTGAGATCATTAAGCAAGTGAACCATTAAATGGTCTTACTTTTAAAAGAACAAGAGCACATGATTTGATTAATAAGTAATATAATTTAGTTAAAATAGTTATTTAACACAATACTGTGTTAAATTAAGGGAAGATTGTTTAATGTAAAACACTAGTAATTCATATTTATTTAATTTTCTTGGCTTCAAGGAATGGAGTTGGGAGAGGTGGCAGGAGAAAGGTGGTGAAGAATGAATGGTTATGCTGATGCAACAGTGTATACACCCAGGTTCTGGTGTTGTTGTTGCTGTTTTTAATGCAACACTTTTGAAGTCATATCCTGTGGTAATATTAAACCAAGTCAGTATTTTCAGAAGTCTCATATCCTTGTAAGAAAGAAAGAATAAAAACCATAACTGTTCTATACGGGGAATGAACATTGTGCTGTGGAGAAATTGAAGAGTATACTTTAGTATACACCAGGAAAGCCTTCTCTTTATTTTACAGATGAGAAAACAGATATAAAAAGGATGAGAAAATTATGAAATGGGGCATTAGAAAACTAAGTGAGGCAGTTAAATTTCAGAGACTAATTTTACCCACTTTATTTTACTTCATTTACTCAGAAAAATGAAATGGTTTTCTGTATAATATTTAAAAATGCCAAAAAATATATCAAAATGGGAGACAACACACTGCTGAAATCCCCACACCATATCTCCCCAGTATTCTACCAGTGCCCACAAACCAAACAGTAAGATAAACCTTTAGGGAAAAGAAAGGCAAAAGGATGTAGAGAGGGGGAATATTACTGAGGACAATAATGATAACTGCATTTATTGAGCACTCACTATGTGATAACGAGCTTTACAAGGTTTACGATTTACACATAACTACTACATTGTTCCCATTTTACAGAAATAAATAATAAGTTGAGAGACCAAGTAATACGCCAAACCAATGGTACAAATTTGTGAACTGTAGCATAATTAGGTAGAAACTCAAAACAGCATGAACAGTAGAGGACTAGTTTGGTGGACAATGATGTACAATGGAATTTAAAAAGGCATTTTCATAAAATAGTCACCTATGTAACTAGTTGCTGAAACTGTAATATAAAAATTTCCCAGCCTCATGAAGATGATGTATTTTCTGTTTCATTCAGGGAGAGGAGCCACAGTGCCCCTTGCTCACTCAATGGGGCTGATTTCCCATCAGGCTTCATTGTCCCGTTTCTTGGTTTGGTGAGTGTGTTAAACTGCTAAACTCTTGTTTTTCTTATGTAATTACTGATTACTTTGCTCATCATGTTTAAGCTTTTATAATAAGAATTTGCTTTGCTCTACTGAAGTGTCCAGTGTTTTCCTTTAATTGCATTAAAATTTTTCAGTGGTACAGGGGTGAAGTTAGAGTTCAAAAACCCAAATGTTATCAAACGACACAAAGACTCTTTACTGAATCATAATTAGAATCTTCTTTAAGTTAAGGCTGCTGGATATTGAAGACACCCAGCAGGCTTCTCTAGTAAGGGGCCTGAGTAAGACGCTGTTCTAGATCATATAGCTGCCATATGAGGAACCAATGCCATATGATTGCCAAACCTTAGACAAAAAGTGCAACACAGGACACAGGCAAAAAAATTGTTACAGAATATAATCTCCAACCAAAAATCACCAAGCACCCAAACATATCAACAGGTGATGATAGTTCCCATCATTTAAAAAACTCTCAATGATCCCAACTTTTCCTCCAGCTACTGTTCTATTCCCCTGCTATTCCTCAAACAAAAATTTATCTTCTTTTTCTGTCCTCTTATACTTTTTAAAATCTATGTCTATCAGCCACTCATCTCCACTAAAACTTCTCTTAACATGGTCAACGATGACTCCATATTGGTGATTCCAAGTGTTTTGTTGTGGTTTGTCAAAATCTCACTTCAACAGGGTACAATATTTGCTAATAATACTTTCTCCAATTGGTTTTCAGATTCTAATCCATCTTAGTTTGTTTCTTTTCTCCCAAGTTATGCTTTAGCAGACTTCTCCGTAGGATTTGCTAAACCAGTGGCTCTCAATCAGGGGTTGTTTTCCTTTCCTAGCGAACATTTTTCAACATCTGGAGGCATTTTTTTAGTTGTAGCAACTTAGGCAATACTCGTTGTAGGGATCAACAATGCTGATAAATATCATACAATGCATAGAAAAGCCAAAAACAAAGAATTATCAGTCCAAAATGTCAACATTGTTGAGATACTGAATTGCCATAGAAGTCAGTACTTGGATTTCTTTTCTTTAGTCATACTCAGTTTCTAAGAGATCTTATCCAGTTCCCTTTATATATTAATTGTTCACTGATGACTCCAAACTATATTTTTTCAGTTGAAACATAACCCTTAAGCTTAAGACTTATATATCTAACTGTTTAATCACAATATCTACATATATATCTAATATACATAACTTAATATGCCCAAACTGGTTCACTTTGCACAAACCCTGACTATCTTGCAGTCTTTCCCATGCCAACAAGAAAAAATTCTATTCTACTAGTTGCTTAAGTCAAAAATATTATTGACTTCTTTTTTAAACACCCACATATTGTCAGTAAGAATATTTTTAAGACAAAACTCAACATTTAACAATTTGAAGTCACAATATAAGGCCTAACTCAAAAATTTCCAGACATACAGAGAAGTAGGAAAGTATAACCAATAAAAATGAGAAATACATTAGTTTGGATTAACACAGATTAGACTTTTAAAGAAATAAAAAATGACCTGAAAAACAGTCATAAAACTCATCCAAATGTAGTGCAGAGAGAAAACATACTTTAAAATATTCCCAAATGGGATTACATCCACATGTATAGGGGTTAGGATTCCAACATGTATTTTTTGGGAGGGGCACATTAAATCTATAACATGAGGTTATAATGAATTGTGTGGTGTGAATTGGAGTTAGAGATATTAGTATTCACTCATGTATGTATAGAATACAGATAGGTGCAGAAATAAATAAAAATATACATGTATACAGGGATTAGTATAAACCAAAACCAAACCAGACCTTCCAGACTAAGACAGATAAGGAAGAAGGACCTGGCAGTCTACTCCTGACAAAATCAGCCAGTGAAAAGGTTATGAACAGCAGCAAGGTTGGAAGGCATTCAAAATACATCTGGGGAAGAGCTGCCTCCTCAAAGTAGAGTCTATCTGAATGATGTTGATGGAGTCAAGCCTTTGGGACCTTCACTGACTGATGTAGCATGACTCAAAATGAGAAGAAAAAACTGCAAACATCCGTTAATAATGGGAACGTGGAATGTAAGAAGTATGAGTCTATGAAAATTGAAATTAGTCAAAAATGAAATGGAGAGGGACGGAGCCAAGAAGGTGGAGTACTCAGACGCTTCCGGTGGACCCTCTTACAACAAAGACCCCAAAAAACAAGTGATTCAATTATATATGGCAATCTGGGAGCCCTGAATATCAAAGGCAGAGTTGAGGAATCAGACTGAGTGGCAGGGGGAGGGAGTTGCAGAAGCAGTGAGGAGTTGCCAGACCTGACCCGGTGAGAGCCTGAGGCCTTCAGGCCTGATCAGCTTAAGGATGAGCAGCAAGGCAGGCAAGCAGCGGAGCTTGGGAGGCTTTTTTTCTGCACTGGGAGAGACCCACGCCAGAGAGTCTACAGCTGCGCAGAACCAGTGAGAAGCAGCTTTCCACAAAAGATAAGTACTTGCATATGGCTTACCACTTGGATCAAAAACACTTCCCTTAGGGAAAAACCTCACTCCCATTTACCTCCCCGCTCCTCACTCTGCACTGGGTCCTGGACCGGCTTCAGGAATTGCCAAGTCCCCTGGGCCGGAAGTAGGATCCGTCACATGCCTGGAGTCATTCTTCCTGCCTTGGAGAATGAACAAATTAACAAACAGGGGGAAAAATAAACTGCCAGCTCCCCTAAGCCAGGAACCCAGGATAGGCACAGTTCCTTTGCCTATGCACAGACATAAGGGATCCACGGGCTTTGAATGCCTTTCTGCCTGCATAGACTTGTGTGGGCCCATCTCAACAACATAGGCCCTCATTACCAAAGTACAACAGGGTATATACTGGAACCCTAACTTCAACTGTTTCAGCTGTGAAGTGGCAGGTTCTTGGCATTCGACACTGCTCTGCCCATTAAGCAGGGTCTTCACCTACCCACATCAGGGGCCTGAGGACTGGTGGCTCCACCCACACCACCAAGCCACCTGCGAGAGGAGCCCATGAATAAGAGGTGCCCCCCAGTCCCTACAGCCAACAGCATTAGGTGCTCATAGTCCAGCTGCAAAACTCACCCACCTATGCTCTCTAGGGAACAGGGACACGACTTCCTCCTGGACACTCAGGGGTGGCCGTGAGCCCCTTGCCTTGGTCAGAGTGTGTCCCCCTGATGCAGCCAGATGCCGTGCCTACACCAATCACCCATGCCTGTCTAGGAATGTAAGTGAGAGCCTACACCACACACTTGGTGGTTATCCACCTGGGCACCTGAGCTGAATCCATACTGGAGGAGTGGGTGGACTTCTGAGCGTGCATACCTAGTAACAGATCTAACCACCTGGTGACAGGACATTAGAGCTTCAAAGGTGCCAATAATCAAACTAGCTCATACGAGCAGCCTATTTGGGCATATCAAAACAAAACAAGAAGCTAGGACACAGTAAGCAAACATAAAAAAAATATATATATAACAACTTATTGATGGCTCAGAGACAACAGTCAATATCAAATCGAATAAAGAGGCAACCCATGATGGCTTCAGCAAGCTCCCAAAATAAAGAATCTAGAAATTTTCCAGAGAAGGAAAATTTCTAGGAATTACCAGAGGCAGAATACAAAAGATTAATATACAGAACTCTTCAAGAAATTAGGAAGGAAATTAAGCAAAATACACAACATGCAATAGAGGAAATTAAAAAGATTAGAGAAGAGCTTAATGACAAATTTATCAGGCTGCAAGAATCCATAGAGAGACAGCAATCAGAAATCCAGAAGATTAAAAATAAAATTTCAGAATTAGACAACTCAATAGAAAGTCATAGGAGCAGAATTGAGGCAATGGAAGTCAGAATTAGTGAGACTGAAGATAAAGCACTCGACACCAACTTATTTGAGCAAAAATCAAATAAAAAGATTAAAAAAAAATGAAGAAACCCTAAGAATTATGTGGGACTCTATCAAGAGGAATAACCTATGAGTGATTGGAGTACCAGAATGGGGGGGGATAACAGAAAATACAGAGAGAATTGTTGAAGATTTGTTGGCAGAAAACTTCCCTGATACCATGAATGATAACAAGATATCTATCTATCCAAGATGCTCATCAAACCCCACATGAGGTAGATCCCAAAAGAAAGTCACCAAGACATATTATAATCAAACTTGCCAAAACCAAAGATAAAGAGAGAATTTTAAGAGCGGCTAGGGATAAACAAAAAGTCATCTACAAAGGAGAGTCGGTAAGACTAAGCTCGGACTACTCAGCAGAAATCATGCAGGCAAGAAGGCAATGGGATGACATATATAAAGCCTTGAAGGAAAAAAACCTGCAAGCCAAGAGTTTTATATCCAGTAAAACTGTCTTTCAAATATGATGGCAAAATTAGGGCATTTCCAGATAAACAGAAGTTTATGGAATTTGCAAAAACCAAACCAAAATTACAAGAAATACTAAAGGGAGTCCTCTGGATAGAAAACCAGCAACATCAGATAACAACCCAAGACTAGAACACAGGACAGAGCAACCAGATATCAACCTATATAAGGAAGTCACAAAAGTTAATCAAAGCTAAAACACTGAAAATAAGGAAACAGATATCAATATGTAAAAGATGACAACATTAAAACAAAAAAGAGGGACTAAAAAGTGTAGATGTAGATTTTTCATATGGACAGAAAATCAAAGCGATATAAAGAAATAAAAGACTCATATAAACTTAGAAAAATAGGGGTAAATATTAAGGTAACCACAAAGGAAACTAACAATCCTACAAGTCAAAATCAAAATTAGAAAAATATAAAGACTTAGCAAACACAAAATCAACAACAATGAAAAAGATGAAAATACATAAAGAAAAACGACTCAGCAGAGAAAATTAAGTGGAACAAAGAAACTGTGAACAACACACCAAAAAAGACATCAAAATGACAGCACTAAACTCATACCTATCAATAATTACCCAGAATGTAAATGGACTAAATGCACCAATAAAGAGACAGAGAGTGGCAGAATGGATTAAAAAAACAAGATCCGTCTATATGCTGCCTGCAAGAGACACACCTTAGACTTAAAGACACAAACAAACTAAAACTCAAAGGATGGAAAAAAATATATCAAGCAAACAACACTCAAAAAACGGCAGGAGTAGCAATACTAATCTCTGACAAAATAGACTTTAAAGTAAAATCCACCACAAAGGGTGAGGAAGGACACTATATAATGATTAAAGGGTCAATACACCAGGAGGACATAACCATAATAAATACTTAGACACACAATGATGGGGCTCCAAAATGCATAAAACAAACTCTAACGGCACTGAAAAGAGAGATAGACAGCTCCACAACAGTAGTAGGGGACTTCAACACACCACTTACAGTGAAGAACAGAAAATCCAGAAAGAAGCTTAACGAAGACACGGAAAATCTAAATGTTACAATCAACCGACTTGATCTCATAGACATATACCAAACACTGCACCCAACAGCAGCCAACTATACTTTCATTTCCAATGCACATGGAACATTCTCCAGAAGAGAACACATATTAGGCCATAAAGCAAGCCTTAACAAAATCCAAAGCATTGAAATATTACAAAGCATCTTTTCTGACCATAAAGCCATAAAAGTAGAAATCAACAACAGAAAAGCAAGGAAAAAAATCAAACACATGGAAACTGAACAACACCTTGCTCAAAAACTACTGGGTTATAG
>NW_004444049.1:7997274-8004443 GCF_000243295.1 Trichechus manatus latirostris | reverse complement strand
GAGGAGTGTGCTGTCACAGTATGGGGAGAGCAATTAGAGTCACATAACAATGTATGTATAAGTTTTTGTATGGGAAAAAATAAAAAGGAAATGGAACACATAAAGATCTGTATCCTAGGCATTAGTGAGCTGAAATGGACTGGTATTGGCCATTTTGAATCAGACAAGCATATGTCTTCTATGCTAGGAATGACAAATTAACTCTTTAGAACATTTCAAGACCTATCCTGAAGTACAACGCTGTAGGTGATAGGATTATATACACACCCCTACAAGGAAGACAAGTTAATATGACTATTATTCAAATTTACACACCATCCACTAAGGTCAAAAATGAAAAAATTGAAGATTTTTACTGACTTCTGCAGTCTGAAATTGATCAAACATGCAATCAAGATGCATTGATAGTTATTGATGATAGAAATCAGAAAGGTGGAAACAAAGAAGAAGGAGCAGTAGTTGGAAAATATGACCTTGGTAATAGAAACAATGCTGGAGATTGCATGATAAAATTTTGCAAGACCAACAACTTTTTAATTTCAAATATCATTTTTCACCAACGTAAATGGTGATGGTACACGTGGACCTTGCCAGATGGAATACACAGGAATCAAATCAACTACATCTGTGGAAAAAGATTATGGAGAAGCTCAGTATTATCAGTCAGACCAAGGCCAGGGGCCGACTGGAGAACAGACCATCAGTGGTTCATATGCAAGTTCAAGCTGAAGTTGAAGAAAATTAGAACAAATCCATGAGAGCCAAAATACAACCTTGAGATGTCCCACCTGAATTTGCAGAACATCTCAAGAATAGATTTGATGCATTGAACACTAATGACCTAAGACCAGACAAGTTGTGGAATGACATCAAGAACATCATGCATAAGAAATCATGAGGCCATTAAAAAGAAAGAAAAAAAAAAGAAAAGACCAAAGTGGATGTCAAAAGAGACTCTGAAAGTTGCTCTTGAAAATAAAGTACCTAAAGCGAATAGGAGAAATGATGAGGTAAAAGAGCTGAACAGAAGATTTCAAAGAGAAGACTGCAAACAGAAGATTCAAAGTATTATAATGAAACATGCAAACACCTGGAGTTAGAAAACAAACAGAGAAGAACACATTTGGCATTTCTCAAGCTGAAATAACTGAAAAAAAAATTCAAGCCTCAAGTTTTAATACTGAAAGATTCTACAAGGAAAATATTAAATGATGCAGGAAGCATCAAAAGAAGATGGAAGGATACACGACATTACTGTACGAAAATAATTGGTTGACATTCAGCCATTTCAGGAGGTAGCATATGATCAAGAACCGATGGTACTGAAGGAAGAAGTCCAAGCTGCACTGAAGGCATTGATGAAAAACAAGGCTACAGGAATTAACGGAATACCAATTGAAATGCTTCAACAAATAAATGCCGTGCTGGAAGTGCTCACTCTTCTATGTTAAGAAATTTGGAAGACAGCTACCTGGCCAACCAACTGGAAGAGATCCATACTTGTGCCCATCCAAAAGAAAGATAAGCCAACAGAACGTGGAAATTATCGAATAATATCATAAATATCACACACAAGTAAAATTTTGCTGGAGATCATTCAAAATCAACTGCAGCAGTATATCGACAGGGAACTGCCAGAAATTCAAGCCGGATTCAGAAGAGGACATGGAACCAGGGATATCATAGCTGATGTTAGATGGATCCTGGCTGAAAGCAGAGAATACCAGAAAAATGTTTATCTGTGTTTTATTGACTATGCAAAGGCATTTGACTGTGTGGATCATAACAAATTATGGATAACATTGCAAAGAATGGGAATTCCAGAACACTTAATTGTGCTCATGAGGAACCTGTACATGGATCAAGAGGCAGTTGTTCAAACAAAACAAGGGGACACTGGTAGTTTAAAGTCAGGAAAGACGTGCATCAGCGTTGTATCCTTTCACCATACCTATTCAATCTGTATGCTGAGCAAATAATCCAAGAAGCTTGATTATATGAAGAACGAGGCATCAGGATTGAAGGAAGACTCATTAACAACCTGTGATATGCAGATGACACAACCTTGCTTGCTGAAAGCGAAGAGAACTTGAAGCACTTACGGATGAAGATTAAAGACTACAACCTTCAGTATGGATTTCACTTCAACATCAAGAAAACAAAAATCCTCACAACTGGACAAATAAGCAACATCATGATAAATGGAGAAAAAATTGAAGTTGTCAAGAATTTCATTTTACTTGGATTCAAAATCAATGCCCATGGAAGCAGCAGTCAAGAAAGCAAATGACTAACTGCATTGGGCAAATCTGCTGCAAAAGACCTCTTTAAAGTGTTCAAAAGCGAAGATGTCACTTTAAGGACTATGGTGCGCCTGACACAGGCTATGGTGTTTTCAATTGCCTCATATTGTGTGAAAACTGGGCACTGAATAAAGAAGACCAAAGAAGAATTGACGCCTTTGAATTATCGTGTTAGCAAAGAATACTGAATATCCTATGAAATGCCAGAAGGACAAGCAAATCTGTCTTATAAGAAGTACAACCAGAATGCTCCTTAGAAGCAAGGATGGTGAGACTATATCTCACATACTTTGGATATGTCATCAGGAGGGATTAGTCCCTGGAAAAGGATATCATGCTTGGTAAAGTAGAGGGTCAGAGAAAAAGAGGAAGACCCTCGATGAGTTGTATTGACACAGTGACTCTAACAACGGGCTCAAGCATAACAACAATTGTGAGGATGGTGGAGGACCAGGCAGTGTTTCCTTCTGCTGTGCATAGGGTCACTATGAGTTGAAACCAATTCAACAGCACCTAACACCAACAAAACCAAACTCATTGCCATCGAGTCAATTCCAACTCATAGCGACACAGTAGGACAGAGTAGAACTGCCTCATAGGGATTTATTCCAAGGCTGTAATCTTTATGGAAGCAGACTGTCTCGTCTTTCTCCTGTGGAACAACTGGTGGGTTCAAGCTGCTGACCTTTTGGTTAGCAGCTGACCCCTTCAACCACTGTACCACCAGGGCTTCCTTGGGATTAGCATACGTACATGTATTTACCCGCTTTGTCCACCGATACGACCGATAAGTAATGATACTCCAGTAGCAACAAACACATCCAGCAGCCAGATATTTGATTCTAAGTACCATTGTACGCTAAAAGAAACCAGGGTTTCTTAGAGAAATGGCTGATTCTGGGGCTACTACGGGAAAAAACAAAAGGCGAAATTAAGGAAATGGAAAACCAACCAAACAAAAGGATGAGGGCATATTGAAAGCACAGGAGCCAAACTTAAAGAATTCCTAATGGCCAAAGTCCACTTGGTTAAAATCTAGTTTCATTAACAAATCAAATCCAGACATTATTGGATTTTATTTGTTAATATTTCATGTAAGAAATTTGCATTTATTTGCTTGAGAGATATTGGACTGTAATTTTCCTTTCCTGTAATATCCTTTTCACAGTTTAGTATCAGGGTTCTTGTGGCCAGATACAACAAGTTTGACAGTGTCCTTCTTTACCTATTCTCTAAAAAAAAAAAAGTATTTCCTCCTTAAATGTTTGGAAGAATTGATTAATAAAAGCCATATGGCATGGAGTTTACTTTGCATTAGATTTTTAATTACAGATTGATTACTTTAGTAGATATAAGACTATTAATAATTTTCCCATTTTATCTCTATATTCAAATACATTGACATAGGGATATTTAAAATTTTTTTAAATTGTTCTTTTATTGCCTGTAACAGCTATAAAAACCCAAACATGTTCCTGTTAAGTGGATTCCCGACTCATAACAACCCTATAGGACAAAACGGAACTGCCCCATAAGGTTTCTTTACGGAAGCAGACTGCCACATCTTTCTCCCGTAGAGCAGTTGGTGACTTCAAACCGCTGACCTTTCAGTTAGTAGCCGAGCGCCTAACCACTGTGCCACCAGGGCTCCTCGTAGCAGCTATAGTGGTATCTATTTTTTATTTTCTCTTACTGATATTTTGTGATTTGTCTTTCCTTTCTTGATGAGTATTACTAGTCATTTTCCAATTTTATAAATCATTTAAAAGAATCAATTCTTATGTTGCTTTTCTTTTTTTATGTATTTTGGGACTTTTTGTTTGTTTAATTGATTCTGTCCTTATTTTTATTAGTTGTTTTTCTTTTACAATTTGGATGATTTAGTTTTTGGTTTTTTGTTATTTGGACTTTTTACTGGCTAGAACCTTCGAATACAATGTTGAATAGAAGTAGCAAGAGCATACATTCTTGTCTTAATCTTATGGGGAATTATTCAATCTTTCACCACTAAGAATATTAGCTGAAATTTTTATATTAGATTTCTTTTATCAAGTTGAACAAGATACCTTCTATTTCTTTTTTAGTTTTTTAATCAATATGTGTTGACCTTTGTAAATTCTTTTTCAGCGATGATTGAAATAATCATGTGCTTTATTTCCTTTTATTAATATGATGTATCGCAGTTACTAATTTTTTGGATGTAATACCAACCTTGCACTCCTGGGATAAAAACAACTTGTTCATGGTGTACAATCCATTTTTTGTAGATGGAATCAATTTGCTAAGACTTTGTTGAAGATTTCTTGCGTCTGTCTTAATAAAGAATATTTGTCTGTAGTATTATTTTATTATGTCTTTATTGGATTCAGTATAGGGTAATACTGGACTCATAGAATGAATTGGTAAATGTTCTCTATCTTCTGGAAGAGTTTACGTAATGTTAATAGGATTTCTTCTTTAAATGTTTCAGAGAATTAACAAGTAAAGCTGTCTGAGTATTGACCTTACTTTGTCAAAATATTTTTAATTAGTAATTCAATGTATTTTATTGTTATAGTTTATTTCATAGTTTCTATTTCTCCTTGACCACCTAAGATTTTCCTGAAGGAACCTGCACTATTGAAAGCACCAAATAATTGGAGAAATTAGAAAGCCAACACCTTATAAATGTCCCAGATTCAAAAAAACCAGAAGGCACGCAAAGAAACTGGAAATGATGATGCACTCAAGTGAACAAGATGAAGGGACAGAAATTGTATTGCTGCATACCCGAATAATAAACAGAATGTAAAAGTATAATACAAAAATAGTAAACAAATTCCAAGAACTACAGGAAAATACAGAAAAAGAACAAAAGGAAATTAGGAAAATTATGCATGAAAAAAACAAGACTATGAAAAAATAGAGAAAGGGGGCAGGGCCAAGATGGTGAAATAGTCAGATGCTTTGTGTCATCCCTCTTACAACAAAAACTAAAAAAACAAGTGAATTGCATGTATATGACAATCTAAGAACTCTAAGCATCAAAGACAAACAAAGCTGAAGAATCGAACTGAGCAGCAGGTGGAAGGAGAGTGAAAATGGAGAATTACAGATCACCAACATTCTGCTAGCCAAACCTGTACAGTGTGAACGTATCAAGACAAGCAGCAGCATCCCAAGCTAAAATCTACCCCATCTGGTGCAGTTAAAAAGGAGCAACTCACCACCAACCTCCAGAATCAAACAAGAATGATACCAGGCCTGTGAAAGTTAAGTACACGCTTCCAACCCATCATACATAACACAGCCCCCAACAAGAGCTCCACAGGCTGAGGAGCACTCTCTCTCCCTCATCCATGCCCCTCCCCACTCCAACACCAGTCCTACGGCATTCAACACAGCCATGCCCCCTAAGCTGGTAGCTCTCAGCCATGTCCAAGGCACCTGCCCCTTAGCCCAGGCAATGGCGCAGGGGATCCATGGACTTGCAGCACCCTTCACCCCTTGCAACCACCTGCACCAGTGCTTTACTGGCCTAGCTGGCACAGCATATCCTCATTAGGTCAAAGTGAGCAGGACTCCCTACTGAAGCCCACTTGCAGCAGCCAAGTGGGAGATACAGATCTGTGGCATTCACTACCACCCATCCTCTAAGAAGGGAGCTCAACCACACACACCAGGGGCCTGAGATCCTGCAGTACCACCCACTCCATCCAGTCACCCACGATAGGGGCCTGAACCAGTGGTACCCACCAATACCTCTAGCCAATGGCACAGGGCTCTCAAGGACTGGCTGCACTACCCCTCACTATGCGCTGTAGTGGACAGGGCATGCCATTCTTCCGGGCACCTGGGGGCAGCTGACAGCCCCCTGCCTCGCCCCCCACATCATCCCCTCCCCACTGCAACCAGAGACTTGTGCCTGCTCCAAACTTCCCCAAGCAGCCCTGCCCACCCAGCACCATAGGCGAGAGTCTCCGCACCACACGTTTGGTGACTGATGACCACAGCACCTTCACCCCAACCATCTGGCAAGTGGCGGAGAGCACACACAACACCCAACCCAACAACCAGGGAGAACACCCTCTGCACCCACGGCCAGATGACCAGCAAGACAGATATGTCACCTCGCCAAAAATGCCACTTACTTCCTCAGCAGCCCTGCAAGAACAGTGAACAGAGTCCTGGGCTCACACACCTAGTGGCTACTCTGCCCACCTGGAGACAGGAAGTGAGAGCTTCAATGTGGCCAGATGAACCATCAGAGTAGCACACACGCTCAGCCTACTTGGAAATATCAAAACAAAAATTCAGGATGCCATAAACAAATATAAATAAATAAATAAATAATAATAACTTATTGATGCCTCAGGGACAACAATCAATCTTGAATCACATGAAGTAGGACAAGGTGGCTCCAGCAAGCAATCAAAATAAAGAACCAGAAAACCTCAAGAGGAAGATATAGCAATGAAACTACCTGATAAAGAATTCAAAAGACTAATATACGGAGCTCTCCAAGAGATCAAGAAGTAGATCAGACAAAACCAAGGAACATACACCAAAGCAATAGAAGATTTCAGAAAAACAATATAAGAAAAAAACAACATAATAAATAGGCTACAAGAAACCATACAAAAACAGCAACTAGGAATCCAAAAGATTAACAATAAAATGTCAGAATAAACAACTCAATAGAAGGTCATAGGAGCAGAATCAAGATAACGGAATTCAGAATTAGTGAGATTGAAGATAAATTCCTTGACACCAATTTGTTTGAGGAAAAATCAGAAAAAAAGAATGACGAAAGCCTAAGAATTGTGTGGGACACTATCAAGACGAAAACCTACGAGTGATCAGAGTGGTAGAACGGGGGGGGGGGGG
>NW_004444049.1:7977821-7997174 GCF_000243295.1 Trichechus manatus latirostris | reverse complement strand
AACACAGAATTGTTGAAGATTTGCTGGCCGTAAACTTCCCTAATATCATGAAAGATGAGAAGATATTTATCCAAAAAGCTCAATGAACCCCATGCAGGATAGGCCCCAAAAGAAAGTCACCAATACACATCATCATCAAATTTGCCAAAACCAAGGAGAAAGAAAGAATCCTGAGAGTGAATACAGATAAATGAAAAGCCACCTACAAGAGAGAACCAATAAGACTAAGCACCGATTACTTAGCAGAAACCATGCAGGCAAGAAGGCAATGGAATGGAGGGAAAAAAATTGCCAACCAAGAATTATATATCCAGCTAAACTGTCTCTCAAATAAGGTGGTGAAATGAGGTCATTTCCACATAAACACAAATTAAGGGAATTTGTAAATACCAGACCAAAATTACAATAAATATTAAAGTGAGTCCTCCAGTTAGAGAACCAACAACATCTGACAACAATCCAAGACTAGGATACAGGACAGATCAACTAGATACCAACCCAGATAGGGAATTCACAAAAACAAAGCTAAACTAAAAGACTGAAAATAGAGAACCGAAGACATCAATATGTAGACCATGACAACGTCAAATCAAAAAAGAAAGAATAACAGTGTACTCATAGAACTTCCATACAGGGAGGAAGTCAAGGCAATATCAAGAAATAAAAAACTGGTTTAACCTTAGAAAAATAAAGATAAATTTCAAGACAACCACAAAGGAAGCTAACAAACCTACCCATCAAAAGAAAAACATACTCAGCAAACACAAAATCAACAATAATCAAAGAGATGAAAAGAAAATACATAAACAAAAAGAACTCAGCATAGAAAATTAAGCAAAACAAGCCATCAACACCACACAAAAAATAATAATACAACAAAATGACAGCAGTAAACTTATACCTATCACTAATTACAGTGAATGCAAATGGCCTAAATGCTCCAGGAAAGAGATAGAGAGTGGCAGAATGGATTTAAAAAAAAAAAAACACAGTCCATCTATATGCTGTCTACAAGAGACACACCTTAGACACAAACACATAAACAAACTAAAATTCAAAGTATGGAAAAAATATATATCAAGCAAACAATAACCAAAAAAGAGCAGAAGTGGCAATATGAATCTCTGATAAAATAGACTTTATAGCAAAATCCACCATAAAGGATAAGGAAGGACACTATATAATGATTAAGGGTCAATACACCAGGAGGACACAACCATAATAAATATATACACACCCAATGACAGAGCTTCGAAATACATAAAACAAACTCTAACAGCATTGAAAAGAGAAATAACTCCACAGTAATAGTAGCAGACTTCAACACACCACTTTCAGCAAAGTAGAGAACATCTAGAAAGAAACTGAAGAAAGATACAGAAGATCTAATGCCATAATCAACCAACTCAACCTCATAGACATACACAGAAAACTCTACCCAACAGCAGCAAAGTATACAGTCTTTTCCAATGCACGTGGAACTTTCTCCAGAATAGACCACATTTTAGGCCACAAACAAGCCTCAACAAAATCCAAAACACCAAAATAATATAAAGCATCTTCTCTGATCATAATGTCATAAAAGTAGAAATCAATAACAGAAATAGCAAGGAAAAAATCAAATACATAAAAACTGAACTGCACCTTGCTTAAAAACTACTGAGTGATAGAAGAAATCAAGGATGGAATGAAAAAATCCATAGAATCAAATGAGAATGAAAACACATCTTACCAAAACCTTTGGGACTCAGCAAAAGCAGTGCTTAGAGGTCAATTTATAGCAATAACTGCATACGTCAGAAAAGAAGAAAGGGTCAAAATCAAAACATTAACCCAACAACTTGAACACATAGAAAGAGAGCAGCAAAAGAAGCCCACAGCACCGGAAGAAAGGAAATAATATAGATTAGAACAGAAAAAAATGAAATAGAGAGCAGAAAAACAATAGAAAGAATCAACAAGAGCAAAAGTTTGTTCTTTGAAAAGATAAACAAAATTGACAAACCACTGGCCACACTGACAAAAGAAAAGACAGGAGAGGAGCCAATAACCTGAATAAGAAATGAGACACATGATATCACAACAGACCCAACTGAAATAAAAAGGATCACAATAAAATACTACGAAAAATTGAACTCCAACAAATTTGAAAACCTAGAGAAAATGGAATAAATTTCTAAAAACACGCTACCTACCTACTCTAACACAAACTGAGGTAGAAAAACTAAACAGAATGATAAAAAAGAAGAGATTGAAGAGGTAATTAAAAAAAAAAAAAAACTCTCAACAAAAAAAAGACATAGCCCAGACAGTTTCAAGGGAGAATTCTACCTATCTTTCAGAGAAGAGCTCACATCAATACTACTTAAACTGTTTCAGAGTATAGAAGATTAACAAATATTCCTGAATTCATTCTATGAAACCAGCATAAACCTGATACCAGGCAAAGACACTACAAAAAAAGGAAACAACAGACCAATGTCCCTCATGAACATAAACACGAAAATTCTCAACAAAATTCTTGCCAATAGAATTCAACAGCATATCAAAAAATAAAAATAATACATCATGACCAAGTGGGATTTTTACCAGGTATGCAGGGATGGTTCAACATTAGAAAATGAATGTAATCCACCACATAAACAAAACAAAAGAATCACATGATTATCTCGATCAACGCAGAAAAGATATTTGACAAAGTTCAACACCAATTCCTGATAGAAACTCTCAGCAAGGTAGGAATAGAAGAGAAACTCCTCAGCATAATAAAGGACATTTATACAAACCCAACATCCAGCAGCATTCTCAACAGCCAGCATCATTCTCAAAGCATCCCCCTGAGAAGGGAACCAGACGAAGATGCCCTTTATGAAAACTCTTATTCAACATCGTGCTGGAAGTCCCAGCTAGAGCAATAAGGCAAGAAAAAGAAGTAAAAGGCATCCAAATTGGTAAGGAAGAGGTAAAATTATCCCTAATCACAAAAGATATGATCTTACACACAGAAAACCCCAAAGAATCCACAATAAAGCTACTAAAAAGCATAGAAGATTTCAACAAAGCAGCACGATAGATTAACATACAAAAATCATTTGGATTCCTTGACATCAACAAAGAGAACTTCAAAAAGGAAATCAGCAAACCAGCACCATTTACAATAGCCCCCAAGGAGATAAAGTACGTAGAAATAAATCTAACCAGAGAAGTAAAAATCACATAAAAAGAAAAGTGAAAAACCCTACTTCAAGAAACTAAAAGAGACCTGTTGTTGTTGTTTGTTGCTGTTAGGTGCCTTCAAGTTCAAATCATAGCAACCCTACATACAACAGAATGAAACACTGCTCTCTCTGTCCTGCGCCATCCTACAATCATTGTTATGCTTGAGCCCATTGTTGCAGCCACTGTGTCAATACATCTCATTAAGGGTCTTCCTCTTTTTCGCTGATGCTTCTCCAGGGACTGATTCCTCCTGATTTAACATGTCTAAAGTATGTGAGACAGAGTCTCACATTCGTTACTTCTAAGGAGCGTCCTGGTCGCACTTCTTCCAAGACAAATTTGTTTGTTCTTTTGGCATTCTGTGGTATATTTAGTACTCTTCGACAACGCCACAATTCAAAGGTGTCAGTTATTCTTTGTTCTTCCTTATTCATTGTCCAGCTTTCACATGCATATGATGCAACTGAAAACATCATGGCTTGGGTCAGGCGTACCTTAGTCTTCAAGGTGATATATTTGCTTTTTAACACTTTAAAGAGGTCTTTTGCAGCAGATTTGTCCAATATAATCTGTCTTTTGATTTCTTGACTCCTGCTTCTATGGGTGTTGATTGTGGATCCAGGTAATATGAAATCCTTGACAACTTCAATCTTTTCTTCATTTATCATGATGTTACTTATTGAACATTTTGGAGATCTTCGTTTACACATTGCTTTTTTATAGCAGTAGCATTGGAAAGACACTCAAAAATGCCATTTGAATGAATCAATAAATCCAGGGAAATAATCTCTTACACGAATTTTCCATATCCTCTCTCCCTGCCCAGTACTCCTATTTCTTCATTTCAAGAAACTTAAATCCCCATAAGTCCTGGTAAACATTAACTTACTAAAAGTCAATGTTTACGCTCAACATTCCACTTTGCTTCAATTTAACTCAGGATAGTTTTCATGAACTCTTTTAACCAAATTTAGTCCTAACGAATACAAGCCCTGCTCTCTGTTCTTTACACTAGAAAATCATGAAGCAGTTCACATTTGAGTCTCTAAACTTTCCTTTTCTGAAGAGAATGGCAGATCATTGAGTAGATGTATTTTAGTTTGTGTGGAGAGTAGGTCCGCCTGAAAGTTCACTGTTGACTTCTCAGAAGCCTCTAAGCAGATTTAATTTTGTACATTTGGAAGTTTCTTTGCCAGGTGGTTATATCTGTGACTTTATTGAAACTTTCTGCCTGCCTGATACCAAAAGGACTTGGGAAAACTCCTTCTATTGCCCAGTTATAGTGGTGAGGTGAGGCCCAGTATCAAGATCAACACTGACTTAGTGACAGTGAACACTTTTTCCCTTTGAGCTTATCTCCATAAAGTCATTGTACCTCTTTTGGGAGGATCTACTCACTCAGCCTTAATGGTCTTTGAGGAGCTCCTGGATCATGTTGGAAGCCTGGGGAGATTTCAGATTCTTCAGACGGTTTTCCTTCTTGTCTCCATGGTGATACTGTATCCTCATAATCTATTGGAAAATTTCACTGCCACCATCCCTGATCACTGCTGCTGGGTCCACATCCTCGACAATGACACTGTCTCTGCTAATGATGCTGTGATCATCAGCCCTGATGCCCTCTTGAGAATCTCCGTCCCACTGGACTCAAACCTGAGACCAGAGAAATGTCTTCGTTTCCTCCATCCCCAGTGACAGCTCCTTCATTTGAATGGGACCTTCCCCATCATGAGTGAGCTAAACACGGAGCCCTGTGTGGGTGGCTGGATGCATGATCGAAGTACCTTCCACTTCACTATTGTGACAGAGGTAAGAGGTCCCATTTGTATTTTCTGCTTATATAAATGGGTGGTTGGAGTTAAGACGAAGAATGATTGTGTGTCAAACATTTATTCTCTAGGTGGGTACTGTAGTTAGCTCTTTCTTCCTTCCTTTAGCAGACATTAATCACTTATTTACTTTATGCCAGGCAGTTACATTGGTATTGAGGGTAATGAATTGAACATATAAACATGAACCCTGCCGTCGTATACGTTTTATTCTAGTGAGAAAGACATACTATTTTTTAAAAAAGTAATTGAAATGCTATGTGGCAAATGCTATCCTCGCTTAGTGATTCTCAAGCTGATGCCCAAACCACACTCCCAAGATCAATTAAATCAAAAGCTTTGGGCATAGGATCTAGACATCAGAATTTTTTAAAGCTCCTTGGGTAATTCAGTGTGTGATCAAGGATTAGAAATGAAGACCAAGGCAGATTCCTGATGTTAACTACAAAGTCAGGGAAGGTTTCCTAGAGAAAGTCATATTTAGGATAGGATATTAAGGATGTATACAAGATAATGCAATAAATGTAGTGGGAGTCTAAGGAGAATGGATAGAGATATCTAGACGTGTGGATAGTTTATTGGAAGGTTATGAGTGGGAGACAACTAGCTGCATTTGAAGGAATGAAATCAATCCAGTAAATTTAGAGTGTAGGATGCCAGAGGAGAGTACGTAGAGATGAAACTCTATAAGCAGTCAAGGCCCACATAACAGAGGACCTTGTATTCATGTTTTGGAGTTGGTGGTCAGTTTCCACTAAAAGGTTCTAATCTCGTCTTAAGCTCTGCTTTGCTGCTTTCCTTCCCTTCCAGTGGGACCTGGTTTGTGAATCTCAGTCATTAAAATCAGTGGCTCACTTCCTATTCATGGCTGGATCATTGTTGGGAAAACTCATATATGGTCATCTCTCAGACAGGTGAGTGTCACTTCCATTTCCTCTGGGTTGTTTATCAATTGATACATTCACTGTTCATTTAAGAAATCTTTGTTGCACTCTAACCATGTGTTTTTCACTGTACTAGGTGCTAACCTCTGCCTCCAAAGAGCTGCAATCTAACAAGAGTGCTTGATATACAAACCGGAAATTATAGTTTGGTATGATAAATCTATTCAGCGTGCTGTGTGAAGCAGGAGAAATAAAGGACATATAAATCAGGCTCAAAGAAATTTCAGGAAAGGATCTTCAGGGTAGATTCCAGGACATGAGGTTTAGAGTAAGGTAAGTTCGTTGCAGGAGGAGAAAGGGGTTTTAAGGCAGAAAGTACTGCATGTTTGAAAGCGCAAATTTGTGAAACAAGGTTTTTGACCTTGACCATGTTCTGAACCATCCAGGCCCTATAAGCTAAATGATTAAGAATACCTTCAGACTTGTTATAATTTCAATAGCTACAATGTATGTGATGCGTAGTCATCATTCTAAAATATTTAGGATCTGAAGCAATGTGGCACTGATGGTATGGTAAGAAATTACAACTGTAACCTGGAAGCTGATACTGATGAAATGGCTTTAATAAGCAGTTTTTGTAATAATGGTAAGTGCATAAGTTGACATGTCTTGGAGGATGAAACATATGGGGCTTCTCATTTCCTGGAAGAGCTCCTTCTTGAGCAAGCAATCAGTCATTGCTCTCTCCCAAGCATGTTGCCCATGAGGGTGCTAAGAGTACCCTCATGATGCCCTGAATATTCAAATGCCCTGAATGTTCCCCAGTTCAATGTCATCTAGTAGTCTTCTTGAAAATTGTGACCTCTGGACTTACACAGTAAAATATTATACAGATTTTTGGGTCAGAGAATTTATTTTGCCCAGTCTTCAGACGCAAGTTTCTATAGTACTTATTCAAGTAACATGGCAGTTTAATGAAAAATTACAGATAAAGAAGTTTTGATGAAGCACGGATAAGACTAAGGGAAGTTGTAAGAGATGAGAGTGGATAATTAGAATTACAATTAGGATTTTGAAATTCATCCGTTTTTAAAAGATCATGCAACTATTCATAATAGCTTCCAAGTAAAAATAACCTTAATGCTCATCAACAATAAATGACATAAATAAATGGTGGTATATTCATATAATACATTTGTATTCAGCAATGAGAAAAAGCAAATTATTGTTACATGTCACAACAGTGAAGAATCTCAGAAGCATTATAGTAAGGGAGAAATGTCTGACACAATAATTACATATTGCATGATTCCATTTTTTGTAAAGATCAAAAGCAGTTGAATTTGTGGTGTTAAAAGACATGATGATGGTTATCTTTGGTGGAAACAGTGGCTAGGAGGAGGCAAAGATGCACTTCCTGTGTTATGTTCTATTTTTTATCTGGGGACTTGTTAAATGGTTTAATTCACTTTGCAAAAATTAATATAATTTCACACTTTTGATGTGAGCATCTTTCTTTATGTGTGTTAAACTTCAATAAAACCTTTCATAAGAGAGAAAGAGATCACAATGAGGGGGATGCAGCAGTTGGGTTAGGAAGACGAATGAGTGGGAGGTAATAATGGTGGCCAGGATATCAGTTATGAGAAGATTGATTTCAATCCTCCCATGACTTGGATTTGTAAAGTGACCCTATTAGATCTTAAATTAGGAGAGGAGCTTCAGCAGTTATCAAGTTCAACCCCTATCCAGTGAAGGAACCTCCTACGCTACGTTGCTGACAAATGATCTCCTGGTTTCTGTTAGAAAACTTTTGAGGCTGTATATTTAACTGTTGCTGATATTACACGGTTTTTTCATATACTGAGCTGATCTGTGCTTTGTCAAGTTTTAACTTCCTCTTTCTTTTGCCAGGACGCTAATGACACCCGCATGGTATTCCATTACACCTAGAATAAAGCTCAAGTTTCTTACTATGTTCTTCCAGACTCTAGATCTAGCCGCACTTCACTGCTTTCTTATCTCCTACTACCCCCCTCTTATTCCCTGCTAGTCCTCAAGTCAGTTCCCACTCCAGAGCATTTGCATTTGCTTCTGTCCCTAATACTCTTTTCCCTGATCCTTTCTCAGTCCATGCCTCCTAATAACTCAGGTTCACATGCATGTCATCAAAGACCTTTTCCATGACTCCCTATCTAGTGTTGCCCCACCTAAGTTACTCTCACTACATTTCCCAGCTTTTTGTCTTTTTAATGGGATTTTTATCTCATGAACCTTTAAAGGTCATACTTATTTCTCTATTGAGTGGTAGCAGAGCCATTTAGGAGGCTATTGAACAGTCCAGAGGAAAGATGCTGGGAGTGTAAATTAATGAGGTATCTATACAAATGATAAGATGTATTTGGATTTTGGAAATTTTTTAGAGGTAGAATTCTTTTTTTTTAATATTGGGGAATTGCTAGTGAGATAAATAGATAAATCCAGGAATACAGGGCTTGGCTTGAACAAAAAGGTAAATGCTGATGCCACTGTACAAGATGGAAGAACACTAGGGTAGAAGCAGATTTGGTGGAGAAGACCAAGATGTCAGTTTTGGAATTGCTGAGATGGAGGTCCTTACTGACACGCATATGGAACTGTCAGGTAGATAGTTGGATATACAGATATGAAGGTAAAGAGAGAGGTCAAGCCTGGGGACATAAACTTGACGTTTATTCGAATTCAAACAGTTCTTAAAGCTATGAGACGGGAAAGGACCACTTAGAGAAGAAATGTAGATAGAGGTCAGTGATACCAAGTGATGCCTAAAGAATACCTCACCGTATGATTGTCTCTTATACATTCTTATGACTGGGGCCGGCATTCTCTCACCCAGTTATTTCAGCTTCCCAGCTTTGATTTCTTTCTTTTTCAGATTTCAAATCCACCCAAATTTTATTTATCACTCCCTTTGGACCCATCTGTGCCTTCCCACCGTTTCAGTACAGGCCTACCTCATTTTATTGCATTTCTCTTTATTGCTCTTCACAGATATTGGGTTTGTTACAAATTGAAGGTTTTTGGCTACCCGACATCAAGCAAGTCTATCAGCACCATTTTTCCAACAGCGTATGCTCACTTTGTGTCTCTGTGTCACATTTTGGTAATTCTCGAAATATTTCAAACTTTTTCATTATTATTATATCTGTTATGGTTATCTGTGATCAGTGATCTTTGCTGTTACTAGTGTAATTGTTTTGGGGCACCACAAACCCCGCCCATATAAGACGGCAAACTTAATCGATAAATGTTGTGTGTGTCCTGACTGCTCCACTCACGGCCATTCCCCCATCTCCTTTCCTCTCTTCAGGCCTCCCTCTTCCCTGAGACACAACACTATTGAAATTAGGCCAGTTAATAACCCTAGAATGGCCTCTAAGTGTTCCAGTGAAAGGAAGAGTCACATGTCTCTCACTTTAAATCAAAAGCTAGAAATGATTGAGCTTAGTGAGGAAGACGTGTCGAAAGCCAAGACAGGCTGTAGGCTAGGCCTCTTGTGCCAAACAGCCAAGCTGTGAATGCAAAGGAAAAGTTCTTGAAGGAAATTAAAAGTGCTACTCCAGTGAACACACGAATGATAAGAAAACAAAACAGCCTTACTGCTGATATGGAGAAAGTTTTAGTGGTCTTGATAGAAGACCATACCAGCCACAACATTCCCTTAATCCCATACCTAATCCAAAGCAAGGTCCTAACTCTCTCCAATTCTATAAAGGCTGAGAGAGGTGAGGAAGCTGCAGAAGAAAAGTTTGAAGCTAGCAGAGATTGGTTCACGAGGTTTAAGGAAAGAAGCTGTCTCCAGAACATAAAAGTGCAAGGTGAAGCAGTAAATGCTGATGTGGAAGATCTAGCTAAGATAATTGATGAAGGTGGCTGCGCTAAACAACAAACTTTCAATGTAAACAAAACAGCCTTCTATGAGAAGAAGAAGCCATCTAGGACTTTCATAGCTAGAGAGGAGAAGCCAATGCCTAGCTTCAAAGCCGCAAAGGACAGGATGACTCTTTTGTTAGGGGCTAATGCAGCTGGTGACTTTAAGTTGAAGCCGATGCTCATTTACCATTCTGAAAATCCTAGGGCCCTTAAGAATTATGCTAAATGTACTCTACCTGTGCTCTGTAAGTGGAACAACAAAGCTTGGTTGACAGCACATCTGTTTACAACATGGTTTACTGAATATTTTAAGACCTACTGCTCAGAACAAAAGATTCCTTTCAAAATATTACTGCTCATTGACAATGCACCTGGACATGTACAAAGAGATTAATGTTGTTTTCATGCCTGCTAACACAACTTCTTCTTGGAAGAAGTACAACCAGAATGCTCCTTAGAAGCTAGGATAGCAAGACATTATCTCACATATTTTGGACATGTTTTCAGGAGGGACCAGTCCCCAAAGAAGGACATCACACTTGGTAAAGTGGAAGTCAGTGAAAAAGAGGAAGACCCTTAATGAGATGGACTGATACAGTGGTTGCAACAATGGACTCAATCGTAAGGATGGCACAGGACTGGGCAGTGTTTCATTCTGTTGTACATGGGGTCACTATGAGTCAGAATCAACTCAACAGCACCTAAAAACAACAGCACAACATCCATTCTGCAGCCCATGGATCAAGCAGTAATTCTGACTTTCAAGTCTTATTATTTAAGAAATACATTTCTCAAGGCTTCCATAGATAGTGATTCCTCTGATGGATCTGGGCAAAGTAAATCGAAAACCTTAATGAAGAATTCACCATTCTCGACGCCATTAAGAACATTCGTGATTCATGGGAGGAGGTCAAAATGTCAACATTAACAGGAGTTTAAAAGAAATTGACTTCAACCCTCATGGATGACTTAGAGACGTTCAAGACTTTAGTGGAGTAAGTAACTGCAGATATGATGGAAATAGCAAGAGAACTAGAAGTGAGCCTGAAGATATGACTGAATTGCTGCAATCTCATGATAAAACTTTAATGGAGGAGGAGTTGCTTCTTACGGGTGAGCAAAGTGGTTTCTCGAGATGGAATCTACTCCTGGTGAAGATGCTGTGAACATTGTTGAAGTGACAACAAAGGATTTAGAATATTACATAAACTTAGTTGATAAAGCTGTGGCAGGATTTGAGATGATTGACTCCAATTTTGAAAGAAGTTCTACAGTGGGTAAAATGCTATCAAACTGCATTGCATGCTACAGAGAAATGATTTGTGAAAGGAAGATTTTATTGATGCAGCAAATCTCATTGCTGTCTTGTTTCAAAAAATTGCCACAGCCACCCCAACCTTCAGCAACCACCACCCTGATCAGTCAGCAGCCATCAACATCAAAGCAAGACCCTCCACCAGAAAAAGATTATGACTCACTGAAGGCTCAGATGATGGTTTGCATTTTTTAGCAATGGTGTTGTTGTTAGGTCCTGTCAAGTCAGTTCCAACTCATAATGATTCTATATACAACAGAATGAAATGTTGTCCAGTCCTACGCCATCCTTAAATCCTTGTTATTCTTGAGCCCATTGTTGCAGCCACTGTGTCAATCCATCTCATTAAGGGTCTTCCTCTTTTTCGCTGACCCTCTACTCTACCAAGCATGATGTCCTAGGACTGATTCCTCCTGATAACATGTCCAAAGTATGTAAGATGAAGTCTCAGCATCCTAGCTTCTGAAGAGCATTCTGGCTGTACTTCCTCCAAGACAGATGTTCATTCCTCTGGTAGTCCATTCAATACTCTTTGCCAACACCATAATTCAAAGGCCTCAATTCTACTTCAGTCTTCCTTATTCATTGTCGAACTTTCACATGCATATGAGACAATTGAAAGGATCACAGCTTGGGTCAGGTGCACCTTAGTCTTCAAGGTGACATCTTTGCTTTTCAACACTTTCAAGAGGTCTTGTGCAGCAGATTTGCCCAATGCAATGCGTCTTTTGATTTCCTGACTGCTGCTTCCATGGGCATTGATTGAGGATCCGAGTAAAATGAAATCCTTGACTACTTCAATCTTTTCTCTGTCTATCATGATGGTGCTTATTGGTCCAGTTGTAAGGATTTTTGTTACCTTTATGTTGAGGTGTAATCCACACTGAAGGCTGTGGTCTTTGATCTTCATCAGTTAAGTGCTTCAACCCTTTTTACTTCTATCAAGCGAAGTTGTGTCATCTGAATATCAAAGGTTGTTAATGAATCTTCCTCCAATCCTGATGTCACATTCTTCCTCATGTAGTCCAGCTTCTCGGATTATTTGTTCAGCATACAGATTGAATAAGTACAGTGACAGGATAGAACCCTGATGCACACCTTTCCTGACTTTATACCACGCAGTATCCCCTTGGTCTGTTTGAGTGACTGCCTCTTGGTCTAAGTACAGGTTTCATATGAGCACAATTAAGTGTTCTGGAATTCCCATTCTTTGCAATATTATCCATAATTTGTTATGATCCATGGAGATGAATTCCTTTGCATAATCAATAAAACACAGGTAAATATCTTTCTGGTATTCTCTGCTTTCAGCCAGGATACATCCGACGCCAGCAATAATAATTCTTGTTCCACGTCCTCTTCTGAATCCAGCTTGAATTTCTGGCAGTTCTCTGTCAATGTTCTGCTGCAACCACTTTTGAATGATCTTCAGCAAAATTTAACTTGTGCATGATATTAATGATATAGTTCAATAATTTCCACACTCTGTTGGATCTCCTTTCTTTGGAATGGGTACCGATATGGATCTCTTCCAGTCGGTTGGCCAGGTAGCTGTCTTCCAAATTTTTTGGCATAGACTAATGAGCACCTCTGGCACTGCATGTTTGTTAAAACATCTCAAATGATATTCCATAAGTTCCTGTAGCCTTGTTTTTCACCAATGCCTTCAGTGCAGCTTGGACTTCTTCCTTCAGTACCATCAGTTCCTGATTATATGCTACCTCCTGAAATGGTCGAATGTTGACCAATTCTTTTTGGTACAGTAACTCTGTGTATTTCTTCCATCTTCTTTTGATACTTCCTGCATCATGTAATATTTTCCCTGTAGAATCCTTCAAACATTGCAACTCAAGGCTTGAACTTTCTCTTCAGTTCTTTCGGCTTGAGAAATGCTGAGCATATTCTTCCCTTTTGGTTTTCTATCTCCAGATCTTTGCACATTTCATTGTAATGTTTTACTTTGTCTTTTCGAGTCATCCTTTGAAATCTTCTGTTCAGCTCTTTTACTTCATTATTTCTTCCATTTCACTTTCGCTACTCTACATTCAAGAGCAACTTTCAGAGTCTCTTCTGACATCTGTTTTGGTCTTTTCTTTCTTTCCTGTCTTTTTAATGACATCTTGCTTTCTTCATGTATAAGTCCTTGATGTATTGCCACAATTCATCTGGTCTTCAATTGGTGGCATTCAATTCATCAAATCTATTCTTGAGATAGTCTCCAAACTCAGGTGGTATATACTCCAGGTAGTACTTTGGCTTTTGTGGACTTGTTCTAATTTCCTTCAACTTCAACTTGCATATCAGCAAGTGATGGTCTGTTCTGAAGTCAGCCCCTGGCCTTTTTCTGACTGATGACATTGAGCTTTTCCATTGCCTCTTTCCACAGATGTAGTTGATTTGATTCCTGTGTATTCCGTCTGGCAAGGTCCACGTGTATAGTCAGCATTTAGGTTGTTCAAAAGATATTTGCAATGAAGAAGTCATTGGCCTTGCAAAATTCTATCATGCAATCTCCAGCATCGTTTCTATCACCAAGACTATATTTTCCAACTACCAAGCCTTTTTCTTTGTTTCCATCTTTTGCATTCCAATCACCAGTAATTAAGAATGCATCTTTACTGCATGTTTGGTCAATTTCAGACTGCAGAAGTTGTTAAAAATCCTCAATTTTTTCATCTTTGGCCTTAGTGGTTGGTGTGTAAATTTGAATAATAGTTGTATTAACTGGTCTTCCTTGTAGGTATATGGATATTATCCTATCACTGACAACATTGTACTTCAGGATAAATCTTGCAATGTTCTTTTTGAAGATGAATTCGACGCCCTTGCTTTTCAATTTGTCATTCCTAGCATAGTAGCCCATATGATTTTCTGATTCAAAATGGCCAATATCAGTCCGTTTCAGCTCACTGTTGCCTAGGATATTGATGTTTATGTGTTCCATTTCATTTTTGACAATTTTCAATTTTCCTAGATTCGTACTTTGTATATTCCACATTTCCAGTATTAATGGATGTTTGCAGCTGCTGCTTCTCACTTTGAGTCGTGCCACATCAGCAAATGAAGGTCCTGAAAGCTTGATTCCATCCACATCATTAAGGTCAACTCTACTTTGAGGAGGCAGCTCTTCCCCAGTTGTCTTTTGAGTGACTTCCAACCTGAGGGGCTTATCTTCCTGCACAATATTAGACAATGTTCTACTACTATTCATAAGGTTTTTGCTGGCCAATTTTTTCAGAAGTAGACTTCCAGATCCTTCTTCCTAATCTGTCTTAATCTGGAAGCTCAGCTGATACTTTTCCACCAAAGGTGACCCTGCTGTATTTGAAATACCAGTGACAAAGTTTCCAGTATCACAGCAACATGTAAGCCACTACTGTACAACAAACTGACAGACACATAGTGCCAATACATAGTGCCAATACTCCATGCATATTGTCACATGTTAATGCTGAGACAGTACCATGTCCCTGAGGACAAGCACAGCTTCATATTTGGAACCCTCTAAGACTCTGCCCTATGGGTCTCTTCCTTTGGCTGGTTCTAATTTGTATCCTTTTCCTGTAATAACTGTAACTGTGATTATGATGAGTTTTGGTGGATTCTATGGGTTCTTCTAGCAAATTATTGAACTTGAAGGTGGTTTTTGGAAATCCTCCTGAGTTTGAATTTGTTGTCAGAAGTGATGGTGGTCTCAGAAAAAGACCAGACTTAGTGGCCTGACAAAGACTGGAGAAACCCCAAGAGTATGGCCCCCAGACACCCTTTTAGCTCAGTAATGACGTCACTCCTGAGGTTCACCCTTCAGCCAAAGATTAGACAGGCCCACACAACAAAACAAGACTACAGGGGCACACCTGCCCAGGGGCAAAGACTAGAAGACAGGAGAGACAGGAAAGCTGGTAATAGGGAATCCGAGGTCAAAAAGGGGAGGGTATTGACATATTGTCACAAAACAATATGTATACTAATTGTTTAGTGAGAAGCTAGTTTGTTCTGTAAACCTTCATCTAAACTACAATAATAACATTTTTTAAAAAAAAACCTACAGAAAAAAAAAAAAAAGGAGTGATCATGGTCTTCTATGGACTCTTCTTGCTTTTAGGTTGAACATTCTAACTATGTAGTTGAGTTCTAGATCCTTGCAGATGGTGTCAGAAGTCTTGGGTAGACTTGGCAATCTGAAGGACTATGCCCTTAATCTTGAAGTTTGGCTAACTCCGGGTAGTCATCTTTTTATCAAGTTTACCACAAATTATTTTTATTCCCAAATAATCTTGTGTTTGATATTTTTTTAGGTTTGGGCATAAGTTGATGTTGAGATGTTGTTTCCTCCAGCTCACTGTCTTTGGGACTTGTACAGCCTTTGTTCCCACCTTCCTCATTTACTGCTCACTACGCTTCTTGGCAGGATTGTCCGCCACAACTATCTTGTCAAACATTTTTATTCTTAGTAAGTCAATAATTTGGACATTTCATTACCTCCATGCCTTGAATTGGCCTTGAAATTGCCCTATGTCTGAAATTAATATCATGCCTGTGCTTTCTTCCAGTGTCAGAGTGGACAGTACTCCAGTTCCAAGCCATGGAGATGTCACTGTTATTCAGTGCCTTCAGTATCGGACAGATACTCCTGGCAGGACTAGCTTTTGCCATTCCAGACTGGCGCACACTGCAATTAACTGTGTCTATACCCTTATCTGTCTTTTTTGTGTTCTCCGGGTATGGATTATCTCCACCTGCTTTGCCTTAATGGAAGCTGTGATAAGAACAGGCATGAGAATCAGGACAGTTGGGTTTGTTTGGTCCCTGGGTTGGTCCTGAGCCATGGCCCCCTATCTGGACCCGCTGTGCCACTGGAGAAACAAAAGAAGGAGTAGAGTGACCCTCTACCTGTGGGGCTGTGGATTTTCACTAGTCATGGTTGTTAACTCTTTGCCTTTATAGTCAACACAGAATTATAATTGTTATTTTTCTTAACAGAAAACACCATAGACTGGGGTAATTCATAAAACAAATGTGTTATATTAGTTATTTAACTTTGGAAAGCATTGATGGAGATGTTTTGAGTTCTTTTAGTCTTTCTGGATGAGGTTGGATAAAAGGTAAGGAGAAAATTATCTCCATAACTATTTGAAAGAAGAGGAACATGTTTTCTCCAATATTAAGGCTTCACAGGGAGACTGGATTATTTACACCATTTGTTTA
Organism: Trichechus manatus latirostris; assembly: GCF_000243295.1. Lineage (NCBI taxonomy): Eukaryota > Metazoa > Chordata > Mammalia > Sirenia > Trichechidae > Trichechus > Trichechus manatus. The sequence goes on along the minus strand of NW_004444049.1, from coordinate 7,980,807 downwards.
TCATTCTCTCTTCCCTTTAATTACTTTAGCGAACACTTAATGATGGGCAACTACCTTCCTCTCCTTAAGAAGACAATTCCAATGGAAAATGCAGATGTAGTTAGGAATGACTCTACTACAAAGACATGATTACAGATTTAATACAGTGAAATGAGTTCAGCAAGAGTGAAGGATGTAATCCATATCAGGCTCATCCATTATTCCATTTTATCCTTATAACAACCCTACAAGGTAGATAGAACTACTTTCCCCATTTTCTACGTGGTGAATCTGAAGCAGACACAGGTTAAATAACCTGCTAATGTAGCAAGTTTTCAACACAGCTGGTAGGACTCAAGTTGCAATTTGTATGGCTGAAGTGTACCTAATTTGGAGGCTTTCTTTAAGAAAAAGATTACAAATTACTTGTACAAATTTGCTAGGGCTTTGGAAGGAGAATGCAAATTATGCGATCCAGCTCCATGAGTTTCATGATAAATGCATCTTTGGGTAAGAGGTAGGGCAATCTAACTCTGACTGCACAGCCTGCATTACCAACCATACCCCATATACTGCCTATGTTTTGTTTTGCCTAATGAGAGCATGAGTTTCTATTCCAGAGTGAAACTCAAGCATTGGTTTTAGTAGAATAAAGGGAAAATGCATCTCAGGTAAAATGTTATGTGGCAAAAAGGAGGGAAGACTTCATTGCATCTGTGTTCTCTTCTTTGATCAGGTGGCTGGTGGAGTCTGCTCGGTGGCTGATTATCACCAATAATTTGAATGAGGGCTTAAAGCAACTCAAAAGAGTTGCACACATAAACGGAAAAAAGAATATTGGAGAGACCTGAAACTTGACAGTAATCTGGAAAGGGATCTGGTTTCTGGGATGAAATGAAGATGTGACTTGACAAACACATTAATCTGGCTCCCTGGGGTGAATACCGGCCAGAACTGGGTTCTGTGAATGGAGTCTTCTTAGATTACTGTCCTGGTTCCCCATGGGTGTCACTATTGAAGGAGCAGGAGCATTGAAAAATGTGTCATGTCTTTTGTCAAGGATTTGGACATAGATATTGCAATTTACTGGCATCTGAAGTACACTGAGTAGTTTGCATAAATTGGTATTGCTATTACCCTAGATATGTAGGGGGGAGTAACAGAAACACATTAATTTCTTGCAATTTCACTAACCTAAGTACCTTTTTAGGGGAAATAAGAAAGCCATTAAAAGGAAGGGCAATTGGTGATGGAGAAGACTGCATAAAAGTAATAAGATTTGTACTTCCATGAATTTGTACGTTTATTTATTCATTTCATTTAATAAATATTTATTGAACACAAATTGCAAGTTAGGTACTATTTTAAACACTGTAGATATGGCAGTAAACCAGAGAAAAATCTATTTTCTTACAGGGTTTATATTCCCCTCAACAGAGCATACCAAGAGTGTATATGAGGGCAAAAATCTCCTAGACATCCTTCTTTTTCTAAGTTTCCCACCTTACACACGGAAGCCAGATCCTGATGTGCCTAATTCATTCACTCTCACTCATCTATTTAAAAATACTTGTTCATCTACATTACTTCAGACTGGTGTTGGATATCAATACAGCAATAATTCAGAGTCCCTGCCCTTAGGAAAATTGCATTTTACTGTAAGACACAGACAAATTAAGAGACCATTATAATACAGAATATGTGCTCTGACAAGAAGTACACAGAGTTCTCTGGTGAACACAGAGGAAGCATCCCCTATAGGTTTACTGGTCCAGGAAAGGATTAAGAGTTAGCTGGTAAAAAGGAGGAGAGAGGTATTTCAGGCATCATTCGGGTGTACCAGTGAAGACAGAGGAACAACTGATAGGAGCCCAATGTCAGCCCTGGAAGAGAATAGATGCCTTATCCCATTGCCGTCAAGTCAATTCTGACTCATAGCAACCCTATTGGACAGAGTAGAACTGTCCCATAGGGTTTCCAAGTCTGTAATCTTTATGGAAGCAGATTGCCACATCTTTCTTCCACGGAGCGACTGGTGAATTTGAACTGCTTACCTTTCGGTAAGCCGCCAAGCACTTAACCACTGTGTCACCAGGCCTCTTTAGATACCTTATAGAAGAACCTTAAAATAAAGGACTACCCAGTGGTTCTAAAAATTAAGAATACACTGAAGGTGACAAAAAAAAAAAAAGAATCAAGGTATCCCCAGAAGAGATGTCATTACTCAAGGATAAGCGCCTGAGAGTCCTGATTAAATGAAGACATGGGCTGGCATGGGAACTCATACTTATTTAAGTAGGATTTTAATACCAAGAAGAGTCTTCCTCTTAAGTGGAGCTGCTCTCATAGACTTACTCCTTTTGTATCTGTCCACATGTGAGATGGATTATTTAAGACCTGTGTTTCCTATTAAACAGAAATGCATTGAGGATAGGAAACATGTCTATCTCAGCATATAGTACTCACCACTATACCTGGTGTTTTATTGGCATCTCATAAATGATTTTTGTTGTTTTTGTTGTTGAAGTTTGTGAGATCCACCAAGCAGGAAGAATTGGATGCAGCCCAAATCCAAACATCAGTTTCTGACTTGTTCTGGACACCCAAAATGCGTGTAAGAATCTGCTACTTGTCCTTTGTGAGGTAAGCTCCATATGGTAAGGCTGAAATGTTTTTTAATTGTGATAAATATACATGTAACAAAAGTTTGTCATTTCAATATTCTTCACATGTACAATTCAGTGACGTTAATTATATTCATCATGTTGTTCAACCATCACCATTACCTCTTGCCCGTCCCTGGTAACCACTAATTAACTGATGCTGAACTCTTGAATCCATTTCTTATCTCAAAAAACTAGCTGCAGGCGGGACTCCGGCAAGATGGCAGTCTAGGCAGAAGCACCACGCTGTCCCTCCACAACAAAGATCCGAAAAACTAAGCCAAACAGAGAATCAACAATCCTGAAACCCTAGAACATCAAATGAAGAGATAAAGAACTCAGCC
>NW_004444049.1:7939787-7973215 GCF_000243295.1 Trichechus manatus latirostris | reverse complement strand
AAAATATTAAAAAAAAAAAAAAAACTAGCTGCAGCATTGGGGGGATAGAGTAATAACGTTGTTGTTGTTGTTAGGTGTCATCAAGTTGGTTCTGACTCACAGCGATCCTATGTACACCAGAACAAAACACTGCCTGGTCCTGTGCCATCCTCACAATCGTTGTTATGCTTGAGCCCATCATTGCAGTCACTGTGTCAATCCATCTCGTTGAGGGTCTTCCTCTTTTTCTCTGACCTTCTAGTTTGCCAAGCATGATGTCCTTCTCCAGGGTCTGAACTCTCCTGATAACATGTACAAACGACGTGAGATGAGGTCTCGCCATCCTTGCTTCCAAGGAGCATTCTGGCTGTACTTCTTCCAAGGCAGATTTGTTCATTCCTCTGGCAGTCCATGGTATATTCAATATTCTTCACCAACATCATAACTCAAAGGCATCAGTTCTTCTTAGGTCTTCCTTATTCATTGTCCAGCTTTCACATGCATATGAGGTGATTAAAAATACCGTGGCTTGGGTCAGGCACACCTTAGTCCTCAAAGTGACATTTTTACTTTTTAACACTTCTGTTAAAGAAGTCTTTTTGCAGCAGATTTGCCCAACGCAATACATCATTTGATTTCTCAACTGCTGCTTCCATGGAGTTCATAATAATATAAGAGTATTTTAAGATAGCCTACTATTATGAGAAGACTCAATGAGATCTAACTACATAGATAAAACTTATAAATATCACATTCCAGCAAAAAAATCATCACAGAAGTTTTACCACGAATATACTTTGACTTTATATTTTTTTAAGGCTTTTTATTGACATACCTGTTGCGGTCAAGTTGATTCCAACTCATAGAGACCCTACAGGACAGGGTAGAACTGTCCCATAGGGTTTCCAAGAAGTGGCTGGTAGATTCCAACTGCCGACCTTTTGACTAGCAGCCAAGCTCTTAACCACTGTGCAACCAAGGATCCTTTATTGGCATATAACTTACATAAAGGAAAATACGCAAATCTTAAGTGTGTAGCCTAATCAATTTGACAAATGTATAAACCCACGTAACCACCACCTAGATCAAGCATACCTGAATGATCTCTCGCATCCTCCTTCCCCTCAGTTAGTACTTCTCCAAAGGAAACAACTACTCTTACTTCTATCACTATATATTTCTGTTTACTGTTCGAGAATTTCACATGAATGAAATCATACTATATGTACATTTTTTATATATGTGCAATTCATAGATCTTGTTTTGTGCAGCAATAATTTGTTCTTTTTAATTGCTGGTCATTTTTCCTTTATGTGAATATGCCATAAGTCACCTAACCAGTCTTCTGTTAATGGATGTTGGGGTTTTCCTAGTTGTCTAGTCCACAACTAGGAATAATGCTGTTTTGTAAACAATCACGTATATATCTTTTGGTGGAATAATCAATAATTTCTGTTTGTTTATATCCAGGAATGGAATTTCTGGATTTAAGGTACACGTATATTGGCTACAGTAGACAACAAACAATATTTTAAATTGGTAGTAATTTACATTACCTACAACCAGAAAGAGTGAATTTTGGTTGCCTCATATCCTTATCAACCCTAGTTATTGTGATGAGCCCTTTTAATTTTAGTTATGCCAAAGGTTGTATGTTATATCATGTTGTGGTTATAATTTATACTTTCCTGACTACTAATGGTGTGAACACGCTTTCTTGCCTGGCTTTTGTCTATTTTTATTAAACTGTTAATTTTATCTTATTGATTTTGGGGATGTTCTTTATGTCTTTTTTAGATCTGTATTATACATATCTTCTCCAAGTCTGTGGATTGTCTTTCCACCCCTTTAATGGTGTGTTTTGAGAAACAGAAGTTCTTACATTTATTGAAGCCACATTTATCATACTTTTATTTTATGGCTAGTACTTCTTGTGTCCTGGTAAGAAACCTTTGATAACCCAAGTTTATGAAAATATTCTCCTATGTTTTCTTTTCAAACCTTTCACACTCAGGTCTGTAATCCTTTACAAATTAATTTTTTGTGTAGGGTTTGAGGTATGGGTCAAGGTTAAAATCTTTTCAGATGGATTGCCAATTGACTCAATATCATTTTTTGAAAGAACTGTCCTTTCCCCCATTAAATGGCGGAGACACTATTGCCATAAATCGGGTGATTGTATGTGTGTGGTTTCTGGACTCTCTATTCTGTTGCATTGTTACTATTTCTTGCTTAAATGTTTATAAGAATTTGCCAGTGAATCTGTTTGAGACTGAAAATATTTTAAATTAAAGATGCAATTATTTTAATAGAGGTAGAAGTATTGAAAATTAATTTCATCTAGTCATGACAGTGAAATATGTAGTACTTTCTTTTTATTACTGATAATACTATATAGTATTTGCACTCTTTTTTTACTCGATCCATCTTGTTAAGACTTTCTGAAATAATTTTGTATGTATTATGTATTTGCTTTCTATTTCATTGAGTGTTGCTTTTATCCTATTTACTTCTTTTCTTCTACTTACTTGAGTTTAATTTGTTTGCTTTCTGGTTTCTTTGTGTTATCTGGTTTTAGCTTCCACACATGGCAGCTTAGTTCTTTTGTTTGCAAGCTTCTTTTTTCTCTAAGAAATGCATTTACAACTGGAATAGTCACAGTTGCGTTTTTTTTTAATAACAATCATGGAGTGGCTATGCCTTACAATTGTATCCCAAACTAGGGACATGATACTCTCACTTCCTCTGTTTAGTACCCTTTCTTATTATTAAGCCCTCCTCTAGTCATTAGTCTACTCTCTGGTCACTATATATTCACTTGTGAGTCTGTTATTAAGTCACCGTGGCTGCAACATCTGCTTAGGAGAGTGTCCCTGACTTCAAGAAAATAAGTTGTTGTCTTCAGGTGGAGGAATGTACAGTAGGAACAAGGAACTAAGTGAATTAGGAACCTAATGCAGCCACTGTTAGGAGACTGTTTCACTCGGTTGATAGAATGATCGTATGTAACGATTGTTGTTGTTGTTAGGTGCCATCGAGTTGGTTCCGACTCATAGTGACCCTATATGTAATGATTAGGGGGACCATATTGGTCACTGTGCTTCACCTATCTCTCAGATTAGGAACGTATTTCAAAAGATCCCAAACTGGTGATTTCCACACCTCTTCCTGAATCTCATCAATAGTGCAAGTTTGCTACCAACAATGCCCACTCCAATGTTACCAAGCACTGATAATGTACTTTTTATTGACCAGAAACCTGCCTTTTTTGAAACTTCTTGTCAGGGGTTCCCAAGCTGACATTATTTATTTCCAAATCATTAGCATTATGCTAGGCTTTCAAATCCTAAATTATTATTCTAGTGCTGGTTTCTTTTCACATCGTCCACTCCCAGATACATCTAGTCCTTTTATTACCGTCTGAAGTAATACATGCACCAAGTCAAAAACTGTCTCTGCATCCTTAACTTTAAACTCTTCAGAGAAGAGGTGAGTCTTAAACACCTCAATTATTATCCATATGTAGGCCAATGTTCTAGAAAAGTGCACAAAACAAAACCAGTTGCCACCACATTGGTTCTGACTCACAGTGATGCCATGTATGCAGACTACAACTGCGCTCCATAGAGTTTTTAAGGTTTGGCCTTTCCAAAGCAAGTTGCCAGACCTTTCTCCCAAGGTGCCTCTGGGTGGGTTTTAACCATCAACCTTTCATTAGTAGTCAAACGCTTAAGCTTTTGTGCCACCCAAGAACTCCATAAAAGTGCACAGTAAACATTAAATAGAATGAATAAAAAGCAATATTTACCTGACTCTTCTTACCCCTCTCCCTTACTGGCGATACTCAAATATTTGGGGAGAGTTGAAACTACTAATTTAGAGCTTTCACTCAAAGTTTAAGCCATAATATGTTCTTAAGTCTATGATTCTCAGTTTATCAGTCATTCCGTAATCTCTGCATGCTTTCATTTGTCTACCACATATTTCATACTTGTACACCCCTCCAATGGGATTTTTTCACATTTATTTGGGGTTGACAGATTCTTCAGCCCTATTTTCCTGATTCTCACTGCACTTCCTCTCTACAGAAATGCAGACACTACGTGCAGCTTTAGCAATGTTGGGAGTTGGTGCTTCTGCTGTCAGCAGCACTTCTGCTTCCATCCACCACAATGAACTCATCCCCACCGTGTTCAAGTTCAAGAGGTAATAGATTATCTGTCTAGGTTCAGAACACGACTTTCCTAACTAATTGACATTTATTGGGAAAAAAACTGAGAGTGTTTATGTGTCGGAAGGAATCAATTGTAATAGAAATAATGACAGTTACTTAAAGCCAACAATTTTTAAAGCTGACTTGGTGCTTGATACTATGCCAAATCCTTTAATGCATTGTTTCATTTAATCTTGAGAACCAGTCTACAAGACAATGCTATTGAAATCTCTGTGTTAATAATGATGAAACTGAGTTTAAGAGCAGTTACAAACATGATGAAGTTAAAGGTAGCAAACGATAAAGATAAATCTCGTAACTAAGGGCTTGCTGTCAGGGCCCGTGTGTTTAACAACTGTATTGTCACGCACAACAAAATCAAAATGATTTTATTTGATGAGAACTTACATGAATAGACTTTTACAAGATTTTTTGTATTGTTATTTGCACTCTAAGGCCAACAGCTTCAGGAGTCAATTTAATGGTCAACAGGTGGGGGGCAGCCCTGGCTCCCCTCTTGATGACCCTAGCAATGTAGTCTGCTCCCCTGCCCTGGATCATCTATGGAGCCTTCGCAATCCTGGCTGGTATTGTTGTCTTTCTCCTTCCTGAAACTAGGAATCAGCCTCTGCCTGACACAATCCAGGATGTGGAAAATGAGTGAGTAAACCCTCTGGCTGTCCTTTGTAGGCACCGTGTGCTATAGGTTTGTGATGGGGAAAGCAAAAGGCCGTTTGGGCCCTCGATAGAAGTCCCTGGAAGGCACATTCAGTTTACCACTGGACTACTACCTGAAAGATTGGCAGTGTGAAACCACCTCTTTTGAACCTACCAAAAAGGGCCTCAGAAGAAAGGTCTAGGAAACTGCTTCTGAAAGGTGACAGCAGTTCTAATCTGCACACATGGGATTACCATGAATTGGAATCAACTCAATGGCAACAGATTCGGTTTTAGGTTGGTCCTTCATGCAGGCACACACCCAGGCAATTTCCATTTGTGTCCTTGTCCTTTAGTTCAAAGGTAGCCTAACCTTTAGATACAATGACATCAGACTCCTTTTGAAGCTCTCTAGATAGCACAGACTCTGAGCTGGAATTGACTCGATGGCAATGAGTTTGGGGTTTTGGGTTTAGATAGCACAAAGGAATTCCTGGGTGGTGCAAAGTTAACAAGCTCAGCTGCTAACCAAAAGGTTGGAGGTTCAAGTCCACACAGAGGCACCACAGAAGAAAGGCCTGGCTATCTAATTCTGAAAAATCAGCCACTGAAAACACCGTGGAACACAATTCTACTCTGACACACACGGGGTCACCATGATTTGGGATGTACTCAATGGCAACTGCTGGTACATAGCACAGAAGAGCTCTGTCCAGCATTCACCAGTAGGTTTAGTGTGAAGAGGACAAAATTAGCTTTGCTGTGAATGGCACATACTCTCTGCCTTCAAGAGACACACACCCCTGATGTGTTTTCACAAATCTGCTGAGACCCAATTGTATCATTATCATTCCTCTGGCTTAATCACCCATCACTCCAATGAATGCCTGATATATTGTGGGAAAGGGAATGAGACTGCCTCATGAATGCAAATTTGATTGCGGTTTCAGTCAAGGCATAATTTTGGGACCATAGCGTAGAGAACAAGACCCTCCTTGCAAAAGTGACAATATATATGAAAGAAGTAGATCTTTAAAGATGCCTGAGATGTTCAGTCAATCTTGCTGCCACAGGTAATGAAAATGTTGAGGAGAGAAAAACTAAGGAAACAGGAAAACAGATTTTTAGATGAGGAAAAATGAGAAAATGACCTTAAAGTTTTCAATCATCCCCTTGATTTTCCGAAGGTGTCATTGGCCACAAGCGGGTCTAAAGAGACAATGATGAAAGTAACAACATTCAAGCTGCCTACCCAGGTCTACTGAGGCAGCAGAGCCTTTTCCAGGACAAGATTATCAATTCCTAGGCGGTATTGAGCTATCCAAAGCTTGTAGACAAGGATCAGTTTCTGCAAGTGCCGTAGGACATATACACTTATTCTAAGCCTTTTCTTTTTGTTTCTTGGTTTTGTTTTTGTTTGTGTTTCTTTTTCCCAGCAGAAGAGGCTCACGAAAAGCAGAGCAGGAGGAAACTTCCATAAAAGTAACCAAATTTAAAGGAAGTTCCCAAGAGCTGACTGTTGATCAGAGGTGGAGCAAAATGAGGAGAAAAAGCCAAGAGTGTCGTTTTATGCCCGCCAAACTAGTCAAAATGTATAACGGACACATGGATGTCATTCAGAATAATGGCACTAAATATATCAATTTTCTCAAAATAATTTATGTGTATAAGGAATTCCATAGACCAATCTCATATTATCTAGAAGAATTTACAAAAATCATTCCAAATTTGCCTAGAAAGTAATAATATCCAAGATTATTTAGAAAGAATAGGATCACAGCATGAAAGGGGGCATGACTGGTGTATGATGAAGTATATTTTCTCTATTAAAAAGCTGCAATAATGAAAACAGTAACAGCAGATCCAACAACAAATCAGAGAAGTCCAGACAAAGACCCAAGTATGTAAAAACTCTTAATAAGATACTTTTGACATCATATCACTTAGAAATCAATAATGTACTAAATAGTGTTAAGTAGCTCTTTCATGACATCAGGAAAGATTAATCACTAGAAAGACCAATATTTAGAAAAGGATATCATGTTGGTAAAGTAGAGGGTCAGCAAAAACAAGGGAAACCCTCCATAAGATGGATTGACATGGTGGCTGCAACAATGGACTCAAACATACTACAGATTGTAAGGATGGCATAGGATCGGGCAATGTTTCATTCTGTTATACATAAGGTCGCCGCAAATCAGAGCCAACTCGACAGCAACTAACCACTGAAACTCAGGATTCTAAGGCACGGCTGCTGCTCAGCTGGTGCTGGTGGCTCAGAGCTTGTTGGAGGGGCCTTCTGCACCTGGGACCTGGCCTCTGAGGAAGGGGCACCTCCCTCAAAGTGATTGAGATAGATCAAAATAGAGCAAGTACACAAGACAAAGGCCACATGCCTTTTATAATATAAGCTTGGAAATAACATCCCATTACCTCTGCCATATTCTATTCATTAGAAGCACATCAAGAAGACTAGCTCACAATGAATGGCAGGGGATTACACAAAGGCATCAAAACCAGGAAGAATGGATAATTAACAGATATTTTAGACACTGCCTACCACATCATCCTGCTTAAATAGCATCCTTATCTATCTCCATCCTCATCATTAGTCTCCATCCTCTTTCCCTGTTCCATTTTTCTTCCCTACCATGAATTATCACCACGTCTGATGGATTTTGTTTTTATTTTAATATGTATTCCCAATGCTAGAATATAAACTCAGTGAAATAAAAAACATTGTTTTGTTCTCAACTATTTTCTCATCACCGAAGACACTGCTTGGAATATACTAAACATCAAGTAAATATATGTGGAATGTTGAGTGAATTAATCACTACAAGGAATGTCACTGAGTACAGCAAAAGTCACGGGACCAGGGTGGTGGAATCATGCTGTTTGAAATAGTACAATATAGAGAAAAGTCATAAGTAAGGAATGTTTTCATTTGATTCAGAATAAGACAATTAGAATAATTTAGTTACACATTTTTCAACGATTACTTTCAACAAGTATCCTGTGTTAAGTATTAATGTATTATACGGTGGTAGATGGTGAATAAGAAATGTGTGACTTTAGCTCCTGTGGCCACCTCATAGGATTTCTGTAAGACGTCAGCTGTACTATTTCCTTGAAAATAGTATGGCCCAATAAATTTCAGCATTTCTGATTATTATTGTTATTTATGTGGTGATTATTATCTTTCAATATCATGTGTTCACCATTTTAAATGGTGTGAAAAAGGATCCACTTCCATATATCGCCATAGAGTACACTCCTTTCCTCAGTACCATTGCCTAAACCATGTATCTTTTCCACATTCCATGGGGTGTCACCTGTTTTGTATACCATAAACATTCTCTGATGCCTCATCAGTGAACTTGCCTGCTCTCATTTCATTACCTCACTCACTGTTTCCTTACTATGGTTTTATAGAATACATGTTTAATATTTGTTGGGGTGGAGCCCTGGTGGTGTAGTGGTTAAGAGCTCGGCTGCTAACCAAGCAGTAGGCAGTTCAAATCCACCATCCGCTCCTTGGAAACCCTATGGGGCAGCTCTACTCTGTCCTATAGGGTTGCTATGAGTCGGAACTGATTCTACGGCAATAGGTTTTATCTATTGGGGTAATTCCTCTATCTTTGCTTTTTTTTTTTTCCAGAACAGACATAGCTATTTCATTCTTCTGTTTCATTTTGTAAATTTCTAAAACTATTGGTGTATTTCATCCATCTGGAAGATTGTACAAATCGTATATGTTTATCTTTTTAAAAAGTACAATATAAACACTTGTGTTCCCACTGTCCACACTGAGAAATAGAACATTGCCAGTACCCAAGTGACCACCTGTGTGCCAATCCTAAATAACATAGCTTCCATCTCCTCTAGAGGTAACTACTATCCAATGTTTTGGGATAAGAAGTTCCATACTTTTCTAATTTTACACAAAGGTATGACTCCCTATGCATATAATTTAGCTTTGCCTGTTAATGAACTTTATTATACTTGTGTGACTACTTTCTTCCTCAATATTATGTATATGAGAGTCATTCATGCTGATATGTGTAGTGATTTTTTTTTTCATTTTGATTGCTATAGTTTTCCACAGCGTGAATAGACAAAAATTTTTATCTATTCTACTGCTTATGAGTATTTGGATTTTTTCCAACTGGGTCTATAATGAACAATTCTGCAACTAATACTCTTATACATGTGTCCATGAATCAAGCATGTGCAATAATTTCTCTGGAGATTTCCTCTAGTACTAGACTTAGTAGTTGTGGATATGTTTACTTTTGTGTTTCCTCCTGAATAGAAAACTATATTCCAACATGGTTAAACACATTTACTTTGACACATTTAAAAATCATTAAATTCCAACTTTTGAGGCATCTGTGGGTCTGCTTCTGTTAGGTATTTTTCAGTTGGTTAAGAGTCAAATTTTCCTATATTTTCACTTTTCTTATATGTATGTCTTTATTTGTATACAATACTTGCATACAATGTATGTTAGAAATGGAGACCATTTCTTCTTTAGGAAATTAAAAACTGGTATCTTATTTTAGTTTGCATGCCTTGCAATACTAGCGAGGTTGAGCTGTTTTTTATTAATTTATTAGTCGTATCCATTTATCTCGAATATTGTATGTTGCTTCCCTTTACTCATTTTTTCTGTGGGAATGTTAGTCTTTTAATGAAGAATTTCTGTAATCTCTAGACACAAAGAATATATACATTTTTGAAAATTTTATTCTGACACCCATTAATTTTTTACAACATGTCCATTGTTTAGTAAAAGTAATAGATGATCATTTTTTAAAAACTGAGTGCAGGAAAGTACAAACAGGAAAGTCAAAATCAGTTAAAATTCCACTACTAAAGGGTAACTATTGTTGTTTTGGAAACCCTGGTGGCGTAGTAGTTAAGTGCTATGGCTGCTAACCAAAAGGTTGGCAGTTCGAATCCACCAGGCACTCCTTGTAAACCCTATGGGGCAGTTCCACTTTCTCCTATAGGGTCTCTATGAGTCGGAATTGACTCGATGGCAATGGGTTTGGTTTTTCTGGTTTATTGTTGTTTTGGAGTCCCTGGGTGTTGCAACGGGCTAACAAGCCCAGCTGCTAACCCAAAGATTGGAGGTTTGAGTCCACCCAGAAGCACCTCGGAAGAAAGGTCTAGCAATCTACTTTAAAAAAATCAGCCATTGAAAACCCTCTGAAACGTGTTTCTACTGTAACACACATGAGGTTGCCATGAGTTGGAATCAACTCGACAACAACTGGTTATTGCTACATCAGTGAATATCCACTGTTCTGATTTATATTCATAGGGATAGGGTTTTTACTCCACATAAATTTCTAACTTGTATTTAGCTCTGTTTAAATTTCTGCCGTTTGCCTTTATGTTCAGAATATTTTTTCCTCGTTTCTAAATTTTGTAATTACTTAAGTTTGCTATTGACTACTTATGGTTTAATTGTAACCAAACTGAAATTTATGTTGATATTAGGTGTGACATGAGGCTATTTATTATTCCTTGACATCCAAACACCAAATTAATAGTTCCAGTAACATCTAATTCATAATCTTTTATTTGCCCAAGCAGTAATATTTAACATATATCCTTCATTTGCCCAGTGATTTCTGATCTCAAAAGCATCATATACTAATATTTAATATGTATCAGGGTCTGGTTTGGGGCTATTTTCTATCGTAGATCCACCTATTGGTTAGATAATGGAGCATCACTATTTTGAATACATCAGCCTTATAATAAACTGTAACAGAAATGTCGCCATTAACACAGCCAAACTCACTCTCACTCTTATGACTCTTTTTTGTTCCTGTAAACAATATTTAGAAGTATTTGGAGGTTTTTTTTTAAACTTTGTCCAAAACATGAGATTCTCATTAGCATTGTCTTATCCAGGAACAAAGTAGAAATCTCTTCTTTTTTTACTCCTTCTAACATTTTCTGATTTTCTTCATCCTTCTTGAGATTATTCAAGAAATTTTATATTTAGTACTACAATTGTAAATTTGAACAATTTCCATTATATTTTTACTTGTGAATCTTTATAAAAAATCATTTTTTTTTTTCTAGATTGGTCTTTAATCAGCACCCAACTCCAGAGAACTTTTTAACATCGGGTTATTTTCATGCAGGTCTCTCCATGTTTTCCTATTGCTGAACTTTCTTGTCTGTTAAGGGAAAGAAAAAGCAATCAGGAAAGCAACAAGAAAAGAACACATCGAATAACTTTGTATATTCATAATGAACCAGTTCAAACTGATTCCTCTGCCAGTCAGCATTGGTATAACCCATCACCTAGAAGGGTTTGAGTGATACTTGTGAAGGAAAGTACCATCCTTGGGAAAAATTGGGCTAAACAGCTTTGGAAGTTGTTACTCCCACCCTGGAGCTCTATGGTCATTGGTTAAAGAGGCCCTTTGGAAGTGCAAGAAAAGGGTTGAAAATTTTATAAATATTTTCCTATTACTCCTTATTTTAAAATACTCTTTCCTTCCCTGCCCCTTTCGCTTTTCCTCTAGCAATTCTACTCCCGGTGACAAGTGCATGAACAGAATTGCACAGGTATCGCATCAGGATTCACTGCCCTTAAATAGTCTGTCATCTGTGCATGGGAGTTCTGTAAAATCCTTCACCATTCTTCCTTGACTAAGGCAATCATCTAGGGACAGGATCATTGACCTTCTCTGGACCATTCCCAGGCTATCTCGGGGATAATGGGTGCTAAAGCAAAGAAGAATATGAACCTGGTATAGGAACCTAAGCAAAACTGACAAATTCAGAACTGGGTGCACACTTCCCAAGGGCAGGGAGAATGTTCCATAAACAATAGGCTTAATATTGACCTCTATCCTAAAGGTAATGGTGAAGGTTGGGCAGAGATGATTTATGAAACCTAGGGAGCCTCAGGTGGAGGAGGCCATCATTTAGTTTGGAGACACAAAGGATCAAGTAGTTTAGGCCTGAGCCTGCCAGTTGGGAAAAGGACCCCAATAGGCTCTGTGTTTCTCGAGTATTTAATGTCCTCACCACAGACCTGGAGAATATTTCATCATCAAATACCCGCTTGAATGCTTACTCACTTATTTTCCACATCCTGGATGGTGTCAGGCAGAGGAAGATCTCTGGTTTCAGGAAGAAAGAAAACAAAAAACCCAGCAAAGATGGGAGAGACTCCGTAGATGAACCAGGGCAGGAGAGGCATATAAACTGTTAGTGTCGTCATGAGGGGAGCTAATGTTCCTCCAATCCTATTGGCCACAAAAATGGTTCCTAAAGCTGTACCCCTGCAGGTGGAAAACATCTTGTGAAATATCCATAAGTCTAGTTTTGTTTGCAGTATTTTTATTTGATATTGAGAGCCAACAGAGCATCTTTGTTAGGAACTAAAACTCGAGGGCAAATACTTGGTTTTGAGGTTTTCCTCAACCATTTCCTAGGTGTTCAGCATCTGTAACATCCTTAATTGCCCTGATCTTTAGACTCCCTACTTTTAAACTAAGCATACCTTTGACACCTAACTTACACAGTTATCCTGAGGATTACATGAGATAAGGCAGGGAAAGGATAGGAACAGTGCCTGACACAAAGGGAGCTTTCATTAAATACTTGGCTGTTACTTGACGATATCAGTAGTAGCATTTTGTTGTTGTTGTTGTTGGGTGCCATTGAGTTGATTCCAGCTCATAGCAACTCCATGTGACAGAGTAGACTACCCCATAGGGTTTTCTTGGCTATAATCTTTATGGAAGCAGGTTGCCAGGCCTTTCTCCCACGAACAGCTGGGTGGCTTTGAATCACCAGACTTCCGGTTAGCAGTCAAGCTCTTAACGGTTGCACCACAAGGGTTCCTTGTAGTAGCATTAGTATTATTTATTGTTTCTGGCATTTATCCAGGCACAGCTTTATACCCCCACCAAGTGTCTCTTAGCAGACAAATAACTTCTTCGGCTCTGCCAGAGAGTCGTTTTCTCTAGTACCTGAGTACGGTGGGTGTGAGTTCATTGCGGTAGACAGCAATACCGGTAGTAGTGGCTGAAACAGTGCAGATTCCTAAAGCTGCCAAGGCCACCCTCAGCATCTGCATTTCTGGAGAAAGAACGACCAGTGAGACACAGAAAAACTAAGTTGAAAACCCCTCGTTAAGGGTGGGAAACACTAGGTTGATGAATTGTCACAAGATTGACAAATATTACAGGCAAATCCAGTGACAGAGAACAAGGTATCTTTGATGAGCTAAGAAACAGATTCATCAACCACATTAGGGCTTAAGCAGAGAATAAATACATCCGAATTAGTTGCACCAACCCTCCCTGAATATCCGCCCATTGCCAGTGAAGACCCAGTGAAGGAGAGTCTGGCAGAGGTTTGTGCTATTTTGCTCTACCCCGTTTTTTCTGAAGACTGGCTTAGCGTATGGGACTACCATGTGAGTGATAACTAAAAGGAAATAACTCAGTCCTATATTTGAGGAATTTACAATTTTGGTGCAAAGACAATTTAGAACTAGGGAAGGTATTGCATCAGTTAATACTAAGAAACAAGACTTTGGAGGCCATGAAAAGGGTAAAGAGAAGCCAGTCCAAGGATGATACTTCAGGAATAAGTAACCAAAAATAGGGACTGCTAATTGAGAAAAAAGAAATGTCAAATGTTAGGACAATTGAAGGGAAGATTTAATGATGCAATTTTCTAAACAATATTGAAAAATCTATCATAGTACAGCAGTGTCTTTCTGGAAGTACATTCTGCATTACTCTATTAATAAAATTGTCTCATTGCCTATTAAAAGGAAAGGTTTTGTAACTGCTCTGCCAGGGACTCCCTATACATATGATGTCCTCATGTTCACTTTTCATCACGCAATCAGATATGTTTATTGCACCCAGGAAGACTTTTCTAAGCCAGTATGCCTGCTTGTAACCCACTGCGGTCGAGGCAATTCCAACTCATAGCGATCCCTACGTGACAGAGTAGAACTGCCCCCATAGGATTTCCAAGGAGTGGCTGGTGAATTCAAATTGCCAACTTTTATTTAGCAGCCGAGCTCTTAACCACCAGGGCTCTACTAATATCATATTCTTAAGTGGATGCATAGAGATCAGATAATAGACTAGTTCTTGAGTTTTTATTAGAGAAAGTTCCAAACCAATGGACTCTTCAGTAAGAAATAGACTATTTTTATCACCTCCTATTCACACCTTAGTGCGAGAGGGATTCCCACCCTACGATTATAAAGATGGCTGGACACATGACATGCAACACTGGTCAGATGAGATTGAAAGCAGTTAATTATTCACATATATTCACAGCCTGGGCGAGAAGGACAGCACATGCCGTGCAGGGCCACACAGGGATTGCACTCCAGAACAAAGTGAACAACCAGAAGCTGTGAGAGGTAGGCTTTGTAGTATCAAGAGGGTAGGGTGACCTCTGGTTCCCACAGGAAGGTGATGGGTTTATTTGAGTAAGTCCATAGTCTGGCAGGGAACTGAAACCCACTACTCAGAGATAAGCAGAAATTGTGCCTGGTTCTCTTGACAAAGACAGTTGTTTGGCTAGGAGACCTTATACATGGAAGCAGAGGAGGGAGGGAACTTGTGGTTAAGCCAGATGAGGCTCTGCAGATTTTAGCAGATGTCAAGGCAGCACAAAATATTAGGCCTTGATTTTAGGTCTTACACTACCTAGTCCCTCCTGCTTGTTATTGAAAGCGCAATTGACCAAAGAGCAAGTGATCAATTTTGTTCTAGAGAATCTATAAGGAGAAAGGGCACCAGTTTCCAATCACTGGGTAAATACCTCCACAATGTGATAGAGAGAAGTACTTTTCTGAATATCCCCTTGTTGATCTTTGGCTCTTGTATGTACCAGCTACTGGCAGAAGAGGTGACAAACCCTCAGATTGGACTCAGGCAATCTACAGTCCCCAAAAGGCACTTCCCTTTTTCCCAGCCTGCAAGAAGGTATGAACAATGTTAACCTTGAGGAATGAAAGAGGTCACTCCTTTTCCTTAAAGTCTAATCTTCTCTCACCTTGGGCCACAAATATGGTGGCCAGAATGAAAAGTCCACTCAGGAACATGAACAATATCTGGCTTATTCGACGACCCATACGATTCAGTGCCAAAAGGGCAATACATTTGACTGGGAGGGTGACAGCTCCAAAGAGAATCTGGAACAGGGAAATATTGTTCCCCAAGTGCTGCAGGTTGAGAGCCAGGCCATAAAAGGATAGACTGGCCGAAAACCTGTGGGATAAAGGAATAAAGACACATCCATTGAGATTTAGAGCCTAAGTCCTGCAGCTGATGTCAAGATTGACCCCGGCAGGCAGAGGTCATTGTTGAAAAATAAAGTCTTGATTTCTGGGTCCAGACAAGCTGGATTAAATACCTTCTATTTTATTCATCCCAGGAATTAAACAAAAAGCCCTGGACCAAATACTTAATTAACTATCAGAAAACTCTGAAAAGTGAGGAAATGAAGGCAGACTCGCTAAGATCCTCAGAACTTGAGGAATGACACCATTGTTCTTTCCCTATTTCCTTTTCCCCCCAAGGCTCCTGCTAACCTTCTCCATCTCCATAGGGTTTTTTGTTTTTTGTGTTTTTGGCCTTCTATATGTCCCAGTCTAAGCATTAAGAAGCCTGCACGACACAAATACAAATGAATAGGTTGTTGTTAGGTGCCGTTGAGTTGGTTCCAACCTACAGTGACCCTATGTACCACAGAACGAAACACTGCCAGGTCCTGTGCTATGCTCACAATCGTTGTTATCCTTGAGTCCACTGTTGCAGCCACTGTGTCAATGCATCTCATTGAGGGTCTTCCTCTTTTCCACTGATCCTGTACTTTACCAAGCATGATGTCCTTCTCCACAGACTGATCCCTCCTGACAACATGTCCAAAGTATGTAAGACATAGTCTCGCCATCCTTGCTTCTAAGGAGCACTCCAGTTGTACGTCTTCCAAGACAGATTTGTTCATTCTTTTGGCGATCCATGATATATTCAGTATTCTTGGCCAGCACCACAGTTCAAAGGCATCAATTCTTCTTCAGTCTTCCTTATTCATTGTCCAGCTTTCACATGCATATGATGCAATTGAAAATACCATGGCTTGGGTCAGGCCCACCTTAGTCTTCAAGGTGACACCTTTGCTATTCAATACTTTAAAGAGGTCTTTTGCAGCAGATATGCCCAATGCAATGCGTCTTTTGTTTTCTTGACTGCTGCTTCCATGGGTGTTGATTGTGGAGCCAAGTAAAATGAAATCTTTGACAACTTTAATCCTTTCTCTGTTTATCACGATGTTGCTTATTGGTCCAGTTGTGAGGAAATTTATTTTCTTTAACCAATGAGTACAGACACAAAATAAAGCCTCCAGAAAATCCTGCTCTCTCAAGCCAAAGGATAGGAAAGGAGTGATCTAGCGGGACAGAAACTTTTAACCATGCCTACCATTTCCCAGATGAATACCACAAAGAAAGCTGTCCTCCTCCTCTTGTCCATCAGGTGAGGGCAGCAGAGTCTGTGAGCAGAAGCCCTCCTCTCCTGAGTCTAAATTCCATACCTGCAATGCAGTCAGGAAGCAGTACCACCCCTAGCTGAATCTCTGGGTGGAATTCTGACTTACGAAGCACCCTACCGTAATGAAGCAGCACTGTCTTGTCTGAGTCTTTGCATAGAAACTTGATGTCTATCCCCACCCTATAATAAAGAGGCAGCATCCCTACACAGACAAGCCTGTGGCTGCATCCCTATTTTCCATCCCCACTCTCCAGTGATAAAGCAGCAACCACCCCTGGGACAGTCTATGAGCAGAGCTCTGACTTCCATCCTGTCCAGCAGTAATGAGGGGGCACCACTCCCCAGCTGAGTCAGTGGTGGAGTCCTGAATTCCATTTCTACCTTATAATAATGAGACAGCATCACTCCCTTTCCACATTGGTTGCAATGGCCACAGACACTGTACAGTGAGACCCTGTTGACTATACTAAACTGTGTTTATACATTCAGAGGTGGTGCCCCTCTTCCTCCCACCTCTTTGTGCTGTGGAGACGTCAGAGTGGAGTCCTGTTTTCTGGATGACACATGTGGTGCAAACCAGAATAACACTGCAAAGACTTTGTTAACTAAATTGGCATCTAAACCACAACCCAAAAAAGTGAGCTAGATTTGCATTCTGAACCTAAAAGAGTTGAGAGTATACTAAAAAAATTTTTTTTTAATTTTCAGTTGGAACCAGAGACTTACAATACTCAAAATGTCCAGGGATCTAGTCCAAAATTTCTCATTATAAAAAGATTCAGGAAAATCTCACATTGATTAAGACAATACAACAATGGAAGCTAATACTATTACGTAGGTATTGGAATTATCAGAAAAGGATTTTTATAACAGGTATTATAAAAACACTCCAACAAAAAGTTATAAGCACTCTTGAAATAAATGAAAACAAACAAACAAACAAAAAACCAGAAAATTTCAGCAAAGAAATAGAAGATAAAGGGAAGAACCAAATGGAAATTTTAGAACTGAAAAATACAGTAACTAATATAAAAACTCATTGGATGAACTATATAGCAGAATGGAAATGACAGAATAAAGAATCAGATCAATAGAAACCATTCATCTGAGAACCAAACAGAAAATAGATAGGAAATTTTTTTCAGAGCCTCAGGGAACTGTGGGTCATTCTAACATTCTAAATTTCATTCAATGAGAATCCCAGAAGGAAAGGAAAAAGAATAGAAGACAGAAAAAAAATTTGAAGAAATAATAGCTTAAAACTTCCAAAATTTGGTGAAAGACATAATCTACAGATTCAAGAAGCTGCGTGAAACCCAAACAGGATTTGGGAAAAAAATGAAATAAGAGATACACTTTAAAACAATATATATAAATCATGACGGAATAATAAAAATGTTCAAGTAATCCTTGAGGAAGACAGGAAAAGGGAAACAGAGGAGTGAAAAACAAAGGGAACAAACAGAAAACGAAATAAAATGGCAGCCTTCAATCCTAACATATCCAAAATTACACTAACAGAAATATTCTAAACCCACCAATTAAAAGACAGAGATCAGAAGAGTGGTTTCAAAACATGACTAAACTATATGCCGTGTACAAGAAATTCACTTCCAATATAACAATATGGGCAGGTTCAGCAAGTTTGGAGGATTTCAAGATCAAAACATAAAAATGTATCGTATTTCTACATACTAACAACAAGCATGTGGAAACGGAAATGAAAAACACCATTCCATTTACAATCACTCCAAAACATGAACTATTTGCCTACATATCTAACAAAGCAAGTACAGGATCTGTATGCTGAAAATTATAAAAAGCTGATTGAAAAATTAAATATAAATAAATGAAGAGACACAGCATTTATGGTTTGAAGGCCTCAACATACTAAAAATGTAAATTCTCTCCGAATTAACCTATAGGTTTAATGCAATTCTTATCAAAATACCAGCAAGATTTTTTGTACATACAGGCAAGTTTATTCTAAAATTTATATGGAAACTCAAAGGAGTTAGAATAGCTAAAACAATTCTGAAGAAAAAGAAAAGGTAGGAGGAATCACTCTACCTGATGCTAAAACTTTCTATAATCAAGATAGCATGGTACGGCTGGAGGGATAGATGTATAGATGACTGGAATAAATAAAGAATCCAGAAAATAACCCATACGTATACACCCAACTCATATTTGAAAAAGTTGTGAGAATAATTCAAGAGAGGAAGGATAGTATTTTAAGCTAATGATGTTGGAATGTTTCAACTGGATGTTCATAGACCAAAAAACTGAGTCTTAACCACATGTTAAGCAAAATTAACACAAAATGGGCCATAGAGCTAATTGTGAAAATATAAAACTTTTAGAAGAAAACATAGCATAGACTCTTCAGGACCTAAGATTGGGCAAAGAGGTCTTCTTTTGTTATGACAACAAAGTCACTATTCATAAAACAAAAACTCAGTTAAGTGGACTTCATCAAAATTGAAAACATTGCTAGGCAAAATACCCTGTAAAGAGGATGAAAAGATAAGCCATAAACTGGGAGAAAATGTTTGCAAATCACATAGAAAACAAAACAAAGGACTTACATCCAAAATAGAAAAAGAACTCTCTAAATTCAACAGTAATAAATTAAATAATCTAACTAGAAAATAGCAAAAGACTTGCAAGATATTTAACCAAAGAAGATATACAAATTACAAACAAACGCATAAAAATATATTCAACACCATTAGCAATTAAGGAAATGCAGAATAAAGCTACAAGGAGATATCATTACATATCTTTTAGAGTGCTAAGTAAGTAAATAAATATTGATGAGAAAGCAGAGTCCTTGAATCTCTCATACATGCTGGTGAGAATGTAAAATGCTGTAGCATTCTGGAAAGAAGTTTTGCATTTTCTTATGAAATTAAACATCCATATTCCACATGGCATGGCAATCATACTCCTGGGTATTTATCCTAGAAAAATGAAAACTGATGTTCACACAATAGCTTGTACACAAAAACTCATAGCAGCTAAATACTGGAAGCAACTCAAATGTCCTGTGATAGATTAGTGTTTAAATAAACTATGATACATCCATATCATGGAATACTACTCAGCAGTAAAATGGAAAGAACTATTGACCCAGCAAAAACTGGATGAATCTCAAAAATATTACGTTTAGTGAATACAACTAACTGCAAAAGTGTAAAAACTATATAATGCCATTTACATACTGTTCTCTAAGTGATAAAATTAAAGTAATGTATAACATTACAGGGGTTACATTTGGGGAGAAGTGTGATTTTAAAGGGGTAACATGGGAAAGTCTCTTCGTGATGATAAAATAGTTTTTTATCCTGATTGTGGTGATAGTTACATGAATCTATACATGTGATGGAATTTCATAACAGTATGCATCCAAAAACAAAAGTGCATATAAAAAAAACTAGAGATATAGAAAGTGATGTCAATGAAAACAGTGAAGTAAGGAACTCCAGGGCTCTATCCTTCCACAAAAGCAACTAATGAGCTTACAAAAGCTGTCACAATCAACTTTTACAGAACTCTGGAATCTAGGCAAAATTTTGAGCAACTAGGTGAGAGGTTGGTGAAGAAATAAGCTGCTGCTTTGCAAAAAGAGGTCACTGTGGCATTTTAAATTGTCCACCTACCATCCCTCAGCCGTAAAATTGGCAGCAGCCATGAAGATAGCAGTCCTCACTCTCCATGCAGGTTGTTAATGCCAGACAGAGCAACACAGACTTTGTTCTCTGGTGCCTAAGTGAACGACTGGTGCAAGGAATTGTCTTTGTTTTGCCTGACTCCCAGGACTGGGGTGGTTTCCCAGGAAGCATTTGCTGAAAGGATTTATAGGCACAATTATTGTCTGCAGCAGATGTGACAAGACAAAACAGTTGGGAAAGCAATAAACAGACTGAACAGCCTGGGAAGGAAGAGGGCATGGTGGTGGAAGAAAAGGGCTTTTAAAAGCTGCTGCATATACAGGGGATTGAAGATGCCATGCATATGACCAGGGCTGGACGCACGCTTAGAAAGGGCCTAAGAAACTCTACACTTTCACCTCTAGCAGACCTTCTTGCTGTACAGAAGCTGGAAGTGAAGACTAAAGTAAAGTTATAAACTGTGTGGCTAGGTATTGAAGGAGTGTCCAAACACAGAAAAAAAACTGCAAAGACTGGAAGAGGAATTTTTCTTTTTCTTCCTCTTTCTTTTTTGGGGTGGGGAGGAGGGAGGGGAACAGTCCAAGAATTTAAGGAAACTATTGAAACACTAGCTAATCATCCTAAAAATATACCCAAGAGACTTGAAAGCAAAAATACAAACAGACAGACATACATCAATGTTCATTGCAGCACTATTCACAATAGCCAAAAGGTGGAAACAACCTGAAAGCCCATCAATGGATGAATGGATAAACGAAATGTGGTACATATACACAATAAAATACTACTACTCAGCCAGAAAGAGAAATGAAGTCCATTTCAGGAGGTAGTATATAATCAAGAACCAATAATACTGAAGCAAGAAGTCCACGCTGCAGTGAAGGCACTGGTGAAAAACAAGACTTCAGGAATTGATGCAATACAAATAGAGATATTTCAACAAATGGAAGCAACCCTGGAAGCACTCACTCTTCTATGGCAAGAAATCTGGAAGACAGTTACCTGGCCAACTCACTGGAAGAGATCCATATTTGTGCCCATCCCAAAGAAAGGTGATCCAACGGAATTTGGAAATTATCAAA
Source organism: Trichechus manatus latirostris (assembly GCF_000243295.1). Lineage (NCBI taxonomy): Eukaryota > Metazoa > Chordata > Mammalia > Sirenia > Trichechidae > Trichechus > Trichechus manatus. The sequence continues at coordinate 7,952,049 of NW_004444049.1, read as the reverse complement.
CAATATCATTAATATCACATGCAAGTAAATTCTGCTGAAGATCATTCAAAAGTGATTGCAGCATTATATCTACAGGGAACTGCCAGAATTTCAAGCTGGATTCAGAAGAGGATATGGAACGAGGGATATCATTGCTGATGTCAGATGGATCTTGGCTGAAAGCAGAGAATACCAGAAAGAAGTTTACCTATTTTATTGACTATGCAAAGGCATTCAACTGTGTGGATCATAACAAATTGTGGATAACATTGTCAAGAATGGGAGTTCCAGATCAATTAATTGTGCTCATGAAGAACTTGTACATAGACCAAGAGGCAGTCGTTCAAATAGAACAAGGGGATACCGCATGGTTTAAAATTAGGAAAGGTGTGCGTCACTGGACTGTATCCTTTCAATACACTTATTCAATCTGTATGCTGAGCAAATAATCTGAGAAGCTGGACTATATGAAGAAGAAAGGGGCATCAGGATTGGAGGAAGACTCATCAACAACTTGCGATATGCAGATAACACAACCTTGCTTGCTGAAAGCAAAGAGAATTTGAAGCACTTACTGATGAAGATTAAAGACTACAGTCTTCACTATGGATTACACCTCAACATAAAGAAAACAAAAATCCTCACAAGTGGACCAATAAGCAACATCATGATAAACGGAAAAAGACTGAAGTTGTCAAGGATTTCATTTTACTTGGACTCACAATCAACACACACGGAAGCAGCAGTCAAGAAATCAAACAACATATCGCATTGGAAAAATCAGCTACAAAAGACGTCTTTAAAGTGTTAAAAAGGAAAGATGTCACTCTGAAGACTAAGATGTGCCTGGCCCAAGGCATGATATTTTCATTCACCTCATAGTGTGATAGCATGCCAAAGCTGGACTATGAATAAGGAAGACCAAAGAATTGATGCATTTGAATTATGGTGTTTGCAATGAATATTGAATAAACCATGTACTGCCAGAAGAACGAACAAATCTGTCTTGGAAGAAGTATAGCCAGAATGCTCCTTAGAAGCAAGGATGGGGAGATTTCATCTCACATACTTTGGAAATGTTATCAGGAGGGACCAGTCCCTGGAGAAGGGCATCATGCTTGGTAAAGCAGAGAGTCAGTGAAAAAGAGGAAAACCCTCAACAGAATGGATTGACACAGTGGCTGCAACAATGGGCTCAAACATAGCAACGATTGTGGGGATGGCACAGGACTGGGCAGGATTTCATTCTGTTGGACATAGGGTCGCTATGAGTCAGTCCCAACTCAATGGCACCTAATAACAACAAAATTGGAAAGGAAGACATAAAGCCAATCCTTTTGCTGATGATGTGATTTTATATACAGAAAAATTTTTAAAAGCCCACAAGAAAGTTACTAGCCCTGATAAGTAAATTCAGCAAAGTGGCGAGATACAAGGTCAACACATAAAAATTTATTGAGTTTCTGTACATTAGCAATGAACATTCTGAAAAGGAAATTGAAGAAACAATTCCTTTTACAACAGCACCTAAAAGAATAAAATACCTAGGCATTAATTTAACAAAGGAAGTGAAAACTTGTATACTGAAAACTATAAAACATTACTGAAAGAAATTAAAGACCTAAAGAAATGGGAGGACATTTTGCGTTCATGGGTGGGAAGAAAACATTGTTAAGATGTCAATATTACCCAAAGCAAACTATCGACTCAATTCCTGCAAAATTCCAACAGCCTTCTTTGCATAAATGGAAAAGCCAATTCTCAAATTTATATGGAACTGCAAGGGACCCTGAATAGCCAAAGCAATCTTGAAAAAGAACAAAGTAGGAGAACTCACACTTCCTGATCTCAAAACACATTGTAAAGCTACAGTAATCAGAAGTCTGGTCCTGGTATAATAATAAACCAATGGAATAAATGGAGAGTCCAGAAATGAACCCACACATCTATGTTTAATTGGTTTTTGACAAGGGTGCTAAGTCTGTTCAGTGGAAAAAATAGCCTCTTTAATAAATGGTGCTTATAAAACTGGATTTCTACATACACAAAAATAAAGTTGGACCTATATTTCACACCATATATGAAAATTACTTCAAAATGGATGAAAGCCCTAAATGTAAGATCTAAAACCAGAAAACTCTTAGAAGAAAACACAGGGCTAATGCTTCAAGACAAAGTTTTTAACAAGGGATTCTTAGCTATGACATCAAAAGCAAGAGCAACAAAAGACAAGATAAAATGGCACTTCATCAAAATTAAAACTTTTTTGCTTCAAAGGACTTTCTCAACAAAGTGAACAGACAGACTACAGATTGGGAGAAATATTGGGGAAACCATATACCTGATAAGGGTTTAATATCTAGAATATGTAAAGAACACCTACGACTTAACAACAAAATAACAACCCAATTAATAATTGGCCTGAGGACTCGAACAGACATTTCTCAAAGAAATACAAATGACCAACAAACACATGAAAGATGCTCAACATCATTAGTCATTAGGGAAATACAAATCAAAATTGAAACACTTATCTATTGCTGATGGGACTGTAAAATGGTACAACTGCTGTGGAAAACAGTTTGGAGGTTCCTCAAAAAGTTAAACATAGAGTTGCCATATGATTCAGTAATTCCACTTCTAGGTACATATTCAAAAGAATTGAAAACAGGAACACAATGTACATCAATGTCATTGCAGCACTATTCACAGTAACCAAAATGTGGAAACAATCTAAATATCCTTCAACAGATGAATGGATAAACAAAATGTGATACATACATACAATGGAGTATTCCTGTGCCTTAAAGAGAAATGAAGTCCTTATACAGGCTAAATACGGATGAACCTTAAAAATATAATGTTGAGTAAAATAAGTCAGCCACAAAGGGACAAAGCTTGTATAATCTCTATAAAATAAAATATATAGACTAGACAAATGTATTGAGAACAAAGTCTGTTAGTGGTTACAAGGGGTGGGAGGGAGGGCAAAGGGAGAGTCATTTCTTGGGGGGCACTGAGCTTCTGATAAGGGTGATGGAAAATTTTGGAAATTGATAGTGATGATGGTTGCAAAACATGATGAAAGTAATTAAAGTCACTTAATTGTGCATGTAAAAAATTTTTGAAATGGCAATTTTATATATATATATATATACACTCACCACAATAAATAATAAATAAATAAAAACTCTTTTTTAAAAAAACTCATGAATAAAATTACTGACATCAGGGTGAAAAATCAGGTATATTTCTATACATGATTAATGAACAATATAAAAATGAAATAACACAATTCTACTGACAATAGTATCAAAAAGAATAAATACTTGGGAATAAATTTAACCAAGGAGGTGAAACACTTGTGAACTAAAAACTACAAAACTTTGCTGAAAGAAATTAAAGAAGACTTAAATAAATGAAAAAACATCCTATGTTCATGGATTGGAAGACTTAATATTGTTAAGATGGACTACTCTCCAAAATGATCTACAGATTCAATGCAATCCCTATCAAAATCCCGACAATGTTTTTTTAAATTTTTTTATTGTACTTTAGATGAAGGTTTACAGAACAAATGGTTTCTCATTAAACAGTCAGTACACATTGTTTTATGACATTGGTTAAGAACCCCATGATGTGTCAACACTCTCCCTTCTCAACCTGGAGGACCTTTTTTTTTGGTGAAAATATACATAGCCAAAGTTACACCATTTTGAAAGTTTCTACATGTACAATTCAGTGACATTGATTACATTCTTCCAGCTGTGCTGCTATTCTCACTATCCTTTTCCAAAGTATTCCATTATCTTCAACTCACTGTCCCCTAGGCTTCCCATCAAACCTTTTGAGTCACTGTTGTCAATTTGATCTCACATAGATAATTCTTTATTTTTGTGCCTTAGATGAAGGTTTGCAGAACAAATAGTTTCTCATTAAATAGTTAGTACACATATTGCCCTATGACAATGGTTAATAACCCCATGACATGTCAACAATATCCCTTCTCAAACTTGGGTTCCCTATCACCAGCTTTCTTGTCCCCTCCTACGTTCTAGTCCTTGTCCCTGGACTGCTGTGCCTCATTAGTCCTGTTTTGTTTTATGAGGCTGTCCAATTCCCGGCTGAACGGTGAACTTCGGGAGGGGCTTCATCACTGAGCTAAAAGAATGTCCGGGGGCCATACTTTCGGGACCAACAACGTTTTTTGCGGAAATGGAAAGCTGATGCTAAAATTCATATGCAATTGCAAGGGACCCTGAATAGTTTAAACAATTCTGAAAAGGAAGAAAAAAATGGAGGACTCACACTTCCTGATTAAAAACTTACTAGAAAGCTGAAGTAAACAAAACAATGGGGTAGTGACATAAGGATTGACATATAGATAATTGGAATAGAATTTGAGGTCCAGAAATAGACTCATACATGTATGGTCAATTTATTTTTTTATAAAGCTGCCAAGAAAATTTAATGTAAATGTTCATCAAATTGTATGTATTTATGATTGTGCTTGTTAGTGTTTATCAGTTTTATCTCAGTAAAAAGTGAACATAAACGTATAAATCAAAGTCCATTTAATGATAGCAATTCTCAACATCACTGTCACCAATGGTAACCATTGTAAGGGAATGTAAGATATGTGACTTATGATTACATAATTAGGTCCTAATGAGTAGTTCCATAACTTAGACTACCTCAAAGCATAGCACTTGCTAAAATACTTTCTTGTACTGTTTCCTCACCTTAAATGTATTGGTCAGTCACCCAACACTATTGTATTCTTTGGAAAAAAAATAATGGATTGAGGTTTCCAATATTTTAATGCTTCTCAGGATCTTATGGAGCCTACCTCATAATGAAAAGGATGCACATTCTTTTACGCAGGTTGGGTGTGCGGAACAAGTCATACACAGAAGTTTTGGTCTGTGCTGCATCCAAATCCTCTCGCATGGTGAGTCTCAAAACCTTAATTAACAACAAGAGCAATGAACATTATCAGTTACCAAAAAAGTGTTAGGCATTGGGGAGCACTATGCACGCAACAGAAATATGTTCTCTATTTCAAGGAGCTTTCTGTCTAGTTTAAAGACAGTCACTAAACAAGCATTACAAATGTGAAAAGTATTACAAAAGAAGTAGAGACTTATAAGGACAAGGTTATTTTAAACAACAGGGTTAGAGAGAAAAATGCAATGACAAGAGAAGCTAGGTAAGAAATTTGGACCATAAAAGGGAACCAAATCTGGACACAAAACTTCATTATTAACAGCTTGGCAGGAAAGACCTAGGAATTGAGGGGGATCTCAGCTGGCTGTCCTTGTTAGAAAAGCAATTTGTCTGTATCTGTAAAGAAGAGGGGTGGATATCTGGAGAACAGGAGTCCTGTCTTGTTTGGATCTGGGCACAGCCTCTATCAGGATACTTCCGATATTTTTGCTCTCATGAATGGGATGCTAAGAATGAAATATTGATATAAGGAAGGAACTTCAGATCTTAATGTGGAGATCTTAATGCAGTATAATTTATTCTCGGACCAGATGTTCTGAGAGATGATGGAAATGAAGCCACAAGCGTGGGTTTCAGGGTCTGACAAACCTCACATCGAATTCTGGTTCTGCTCTTACAATAGTTGACTTAGGGAAAGTTCACCTAATATCTCTAAACTCCAGAGTCTGCCATTTACAGGGGTTTTGTCAGGATCACACAACGTCTCAAATGTATATGGGAAAGTTGACCCAACAAAGGAATTTTGTAAGGATTACATGTGATTTCAAGTAAACATAAGAAAATATACCCATCACAAAAAAAAAAAAAAAAAAAAAACCTGTTATCTTTGAGTGGATTCCAACTCATAGCGACCCTACGGGTGGAACTGCCCCATTGGGTTTCCCAGGAGTGGCTGGTGGATTCTAACTGCTGACCTTTTGGTTAACAGCTGTAGCTCTTAACCACTACACCACCAGGACTCCATCCACCACAGGGTGGGCCCTTTATAACTTATTCAATAACATTAGCTCTATTCTCACTTCACCTTTACCATGACCAACAGTAAAATAACTGAAGCAACATTTCCATTTCAAGAAGACCACTGGGAGAGTGCTATGATGAAGAGAATTGAAAGGGAAGGAAAGACATCACTGTGTGATAAACAAGTTATTCCAAGTTCATCAGTCAAAATCAGCATAAGGCCAATTCCCAAAATGTGAAGATTACTCTTATCCTAGCTTTCTCACTTTGCCTTTATCTCTGACACCAGTTACCCATATGGCACTTTTTCTCTCTGACACTAGCCACCCAGACTTAGGTTAGACCTTACAAGTTAGAAGGACTCTGTCCTGCAGATCAACCACCTGCACAGCCCTTTTCTATCCCCCAGTCACCCAGAGCTGGGTCTTGACAAGTTACAAGGACTCCGGCCTTCCAACTGCCAAATAGGCAGAAGCCAAGCCTTACTGGCTCTCACTGCCCCTGGTAGGTTCCATAATTTGTTAAAATGACTCACAGAACTCATGGAAAAGGCTATACTCACTATAACAATTTTGATATTAAGACTGTAAATTTAACACAAAAGGATACACATGAAGAGATGCACAGGCAAGGTAGGAGGGGGGTTTGGTGCAGAGCTTCATGTACCCAGAGATGCACAGTCCACCCAGGTGCTTTGTCAATCAGGAAGGTCAAAGGAACTTCGGTGTCCAGAACTTTTATTGACTTTATTGCATAGTCATGATAATTGCATCAATGAATACGCATGACTGATTGTATCATGCCCCCTTCCCTTCCTGAGGTTGCTGCCAGGTGTGGTCTTTGGGGCTTCCACTCATTTGCACGTACTTAAGTGTTGCCTGGCTGTTTTAGAAAACAAGGGAACCTTGATTGCTTGAAAAATTCCGAGGGCTATCTTTCAGAAAACCAAAGACAAAGGCCAAATTGAGTTCTCTGTGTCACACAAATCCAGAATAGTTTTCAAAGGAAGTCATGCCTGCTTCTCCCTCCCTCACTTCTTACATCCAATAGCTAAGGCTGAGATCCTTGAAATTTTTGTTTTGTAAGAATGGACTCGAGATAGACCTTAAGCACGGTACACTGAGGGATGCTGTGCCTAGGAAACTGAATTCAAATTCAATCCTGCATTACCATACAGGATAGTCACAAACTCTTTTGTACCAGCCACCTGCTCTTGGCCAGCAAGCAGGTTGTATATGGAGGTTATAGAACAAAATAGGGGATGTCGGGGCAGGACATTTACGGGAATGCTGAAAACTTCTCACAAATGACAGAATCCTTATTCAACACAGTTGGTGTCCTTGGCAGCACTGCCAATCCATGGGAATTTGAAAACACTAAAAATGCTTGGTAATATTTAAATACGTGTGGAAGAGAATACATGAGTAATTTTAACTTTTTCAAATTCCTGAAATGAATAATCCACATCAATACAGTACCTGCCTTCCATCTCTGAGATGAAAACATAAAAAAGGGAAAGACCTTTCTGAGGCATTGCCACTCAGGCATGATCTTGGCACCCACTGATAACAATGAAAACTGCACAAAACAGGGAATGGGGCTGTTGCATTCATTGGAATTTCTCCAAAGCCTAGAACTGAACCTGGCACACGGTACTCACTAAGTATATCTTGAATGAAATAATATCTGAATACATGAACGAATAAGTGAATCTTATTCTTCTAACACTTCTGTGTTGTCATTAACCCTTCCTTCTACTAGTCTTATTTCTCTGAAAAAATATGGCCACAAATTAGTAATTGGAAGACATAAATTCATTTTGGTTACTTTCCTCTACACAGCTGTGGTAAGAACAAAACTGAATCTCTCCCGTTTTGTACATTCAGTGCCCTTTGCCTGGGTTGCATCAAAGTTTCTGTGCACAAATCCATATCAGCAACAGGATATACTCTCTCAATGTCTGTCAAACAAACAACAACCAATGAGAACCAGGTCAGTGATATAAGAAGACCCTTAACAAAACCTACAACTCCAGCCCTGTAATCACCCTATTGAAAGGAACCCTGGTGGCACAACAGTTAAGCGCTTGGCTGCTAACTGAAAGGTTATCGGTTCTAACCCACCCAGCAACTTCATGGGAGAAAGACCTGGTGATCTGCTTCCTTAAAGATCTGACCGGGATCACAACAGAGGGTCTCAGACAGAGCTGGAGAAAAATGTACAACAAAATTCTAACTCACAAGAAAAGACCAGACTTATTGGCATAACAGAGACTGGAGAAGCCCCGAGAGTATGGCCCCTGGACACCCTTTTAGCTAGTAATGAAGTCACTCCCGAGGTTCACACTTCAGCCAAAGACTAGACAGCCCCATAAAACAAAATGAGACTAATGGGGCACAACAGTTCAGGGTCAAGGACTAGAAGGCAGGAGGGGACAGGAAAGCTGATAATAGGGAACCCAAACTTGAGAAATGACAGTGTTGACATGTCATGGAGTTGTTAACCATTGTCATAAAGCAATACGTGTACTAACTGTTTAATGAGAAAGTATGTGTTCTGTAAACCTTCATCTAAGTACAATTAAAAAAAAAAAAAAAGATTTACAGCCTTGGAAACCCTATGGGGCAAGCTCTACTCTGTTCTATAGGGTCACCATGAGTCAGACTCCACTCGACGGCTGAAAAAAAAAGGATTACAGCCTAGAAAATTCTATGCGACTGTTCTGCTCCGTCACATGGGTTTGGTATGAGTCAAAATTGACTCAACAGCACCTAACAACAACAACTATCACCCCATGGATTCAGACTGCTGTAGTTGTCGGGTTATGTCTTCCCTACATCCAGTTATCAGCTCCCCTTTACCTCTCACCTCCATGGTGAGGATTTCTCCAGCATTCTTTATTCCATTTATGCACGCAGCTTTTCTAAGTTCCTTTAAGCCCTCATCTGGTTTGTCATTAACAATCAGCCACCGAGCAGAATCCACCAGCCACCTGATCAAAGAAGAAGACACAAGTGCAGACAAATGACCCTTGCGTATTAGCCATATAACCTATGATCTGAGACACATGTCCCTTTCCATCTAATACGTACCACTGTACTCATGTTCTCATTATCCAAAATAAACCACACTGAGAACAATAAGAGAACGACATTATGTAACATTGTTAGAAATCAGGCTTTGGAGTTTAATTGTGTGTAAAGTCATATCATCTTAAAGACAGGTTTTCCAGGAAGCTAGCAAAGTTTGGGTTTCAGAAGCCCTCAAGTGTTTCATAAATTATTTAAGTCAGGGAATGGAAACCAGAGCCCTCATGTCAAATACAGCCAACAGAACTCTTTTGCACATAAGTTTTATTGGAAGACAGCATGATCATTCATTTATGAATTATCTATAGCTGCTTTTGCACCAGAATGTCAAGGTTGAGTAGTTGCTAAAGATACCACATGGCCCACAAAGCCTAAGACACTTACCAGGTAGTTCTTTATAGAAAAAGTTAACAGACTCCTCACCTCTTATCCCAGGTTTATGTTCTTTTCTATTATAAAAATAGTTTCACAGGAACTTCACCTCCATAATATAGCATAGTCTCAATGTCCCTGACAGAGGATGATTGCTGCTCCCACTTCTCCATTTAAAATGGCAGGAAGAGCACAGATGGGACCATGAGTTTAAGTCCAAGAAGGGATCAAATAGAATCCATGTGAACTAATTCCTATGTCTATTCTCATTGGAGGGGCCTTTGGAGACAAAAGTTAAGAGTGAGCTCCTATGTAGTGGTAATGGTTGCACAATAGGATGAACATAATCAACGTCACTGAACTGTATGTGTAAAAATTGTTGAATTGGCAAATGTTATATGTATTTTTATGACAATAAAAAAAGAGAGTAAGCTCCTACCTTGAGAGCAGTATGAAGACAAAGAAGGGCACAGATACCACCAGCTGGAGTGTGCGCCACTCTTGAATAGCAAAAGCCAGGCCTCCTAGGATTATCTGTCCAGTACTAGAGGCACAATTTGCCAGTGTTGGTACCATGGCTTTGGATTTGGTCACTGTCCACTCTGACACTGAAAGAAAACTCAAACATGATTTTAAATTCAAACAAAGGTGAAATTTTATAATCTACTTTAGCTCATACAGAAGGCCTAAAGGGTTGACTTACTGAGCAAGCCACTGCAGATCACGACACCCACGGAAGAACAGCCAGTCAAGAAGCGCAGTGAGCAGTAAATGAGGAAGGTGGGAGCAAAGGCCGCACAAGTCCCAAAGACAGCCATTTGGAGGATACACCATCTGAGCACCAACCTCCGCCCAAACCTAAGAAGGAGGGAGCCAGGTGAGATTCCCTTGGACAGAAATCGTCTGCAGTAACCCTTAAGAAAAGTATCATATCTTGAAATCTAAGACAAATGTTTCTTTACTATGACAAGTATATCTATCACGAAACATCTGCTATTTCAACATTTTTTACGTGTACGATTCAGTGATATTAATTACGTTCATCATGTTGTGCAACCATCACCACTACCCATTCCAAATTTTTCCAACACGCTCACAGAAGCTCAGTGCTCCCTAAGTTACCACTCCCTCATTCTCCCTCACTCCTACCTCTGGTAACCACTAATAAACTTTGGTCTCTATACATTTGCCCATTTAATATATTTCATAGAAGTGGGATCTTATAAATTTGTCCTTTTGTGACTGACTTCACTCGGCATAATGTTTTCAAGGTTCATCAATATTGTAGTATGCATCAGGACTTCATTTCTCTTTATAGCACAGTAATATTCCCTTATATGTATGTACCACATTTTGTTTATCCATTCATTGTTGATGGACATTTAGGTGGTTTCCACCTTTTGGCTATTATGAATAAGTGCTACAATGGACATGGATGCACATGTATCTGTCTGTGTTCCTGATTTCCATGATTTGGGGTAGATATGTAAGAGTGGAATTGCTGGATCATATATGGTAATTCTATGTTTAACTTTTTGAGGAACTGCCAAAATGTTTTTCCACAGTGGCTGTACCATTTTGCACTTCCACCAACAATTGACAAGTGTTCCAATTTCTCCACATCTTCGCCAACACCTGTTGCTTTTCATTTTTTTGTTTTGTTTTTAATCATTGTCATCTTAGTAGATGTGAAGTTCTATCTCATTAAGGTTTTGCTTTGTATTTCCCTAATGGTTGATGAGGAGTCCATGGGTGGCATAAATGGTTAAGTGCTAGACTATTAGCTGAAACGTTAGTAGTCAGAACCCACCCAGAGGCATCTTGGAAGACAGGCCTGGCACTCTGCTTCTGAAAGGTCACAGCCTTGGAAACTTTAAAGAGCAGTTCTACTCTGCACACACGGGGTCACCATGAGTCAGAATCAACTCAACAGCAGCTAACAACAATGGTTGATGACATTGAGCATCATTTTTTTTTATTTTTTCCCATACAAAAATTTATACATACATTGTTATGTGACTCTAATTGCTGTCCCCATACGGTGACAGCACACTCCCTCCTTTCCACCCCTGATTCCCCATGTCCATTCAACCAGCTCCTAACCCTTTCCGCCTTCTCGTCTCACCTCTGCCTGTTTAGTCTCTTGTATCTACCTGAGCTAAGAGCCATACCCCTCATGAGTATCACTTTATGTCCCACAGTTCAGTCCAATCCCTGTCTGAAGAGTTGGCCTCAGAAATTGTTTTAGGTCTGGGCTGATAGAAAATCCAGAGGCCATGCTTTCCGGGGTTCCTCCAGTCTCAGTCAGACCATTAAGTCTGGTCTTCTTACTAGAATTTGAGTTCTGCGCCCCACCTTTCTCCTGCTCCATCTGGGACTGTCTGTTGTGTTCCCTGTCAGGGCGGTCATTGGTGGTAGCTAGGCACCCTCTAGTTCTTCTGGTTTCAAGCTGATGAAGTCTCTGGTTTATGTGGCCCTGTCTCTTGGGTTAACACTTTCTTTGTGTCTTTGGTGTTCTTCATTCTCCTTTACTCCAGGTGGTTGGCACCAATTGATGCATCTTAGATGGCCGCTTGCAAGTTTTTAAGACCCCAGATGCCACTCACCAAAGTAGGATGCAGAACATTTTCTTAATAAGCTTTGTTATGTCAGTTTACCTAGATGTCCCCTGAAAGCATGGTCTCCAGACCTCTACCCCTGCTACTCTGTCTCTCAAAGTATTTGATTGTATTCAGAACCTTCTTAGCTTTGGTTTAGTCCAGTTGTGCTGACTTCCCCTGCAGTGTGTGCTGTCCTTCCCTTCACCTAAGATAATTCTTATCTACTATCTAGTTAGTAAATAACCCTCACCTTCC
>NW_004444049.1:7937564-7939672 GCF_000243295.1 Trichechus manatus latirostris | reverse complement strand
GAACAGTGCTGCAATGAACATGGGTGTGCATATATCTATTCGTGTGATGGCTCTTATTTCTCTAGGATATATTCCAAGGAGCAGGATAGCTGGATCGTATGTTACTCCTATTTCTAGCTTTTTAAGGAAGCGCCAAATCTATTTCCAAAGCGGTTGCTCCATTTTACATTCCCACCAACAGTGTATAAGTGTTCCAGTCTCTCCATCACCTCTTCAGCATTTATTATTTTGTGTTTTTTGGATTAATGCTAGCCTTGTTGGAGTGAGATGATATCTCATTGTGGTTTTGATCTGCATTTCTCTAATGGCTAAAAATCGTGAGCATTTCTTCATGTGTCTGTTAGCCACCTGAATCTCTTCTTCGGCAAAGTGCCTGTTCATAACCTTTGCCCATTTTTAAATTGGGTTATTTGTCTTTTTGTTGTTGAGGTTTTGCAGCATCTTGTAGATTTTAGAGATTAGACGCTGATCGGATTTGTCGTAGGCAAAAATTTTTTCCCAGTCTATAGGTTGTCTTTTTACTCTTTTGGTGAAGTCTTTTGACGAGCATAAGTGTTTGATTTTTAGGAGTTCCCATTTATCTAGTCTCTCTTCTGGTGCTTGTGCATTGTTACGTATGGTTTGTATTGTGTTTATGCTATGTATTAGGGCTCTTAGCGTTATCCCTATTTTTTCTTCCATGATCTTTATCGTTTTCGATTCTATATTTAGGTTTTTGATCCATTTTGAGATCCATTTTGGGCATGGTGTGAGGTATGGGTCTTGTTTCAGTTTTTTGCAGATGGATATCCAGTTATGCCCCAGCACTATTTGTTAAAGAGACTGTCTTTTCCCCAATTAACCAACTTTGGGCCTTTGTCAAATATCAGCTGCTCATAGGTAGATGAATTTATGTCTGGATTCTCAATTCTGTTCCATTGGTCTATGTATCTGTTGTTGTACCAATCCCAGGCTGTTTTGACTACCATGGTGGTATAATAGGTTCTAAGATCAGGTAGTGTGAGGCCTCCCACTTTGTTCTTCTCGAGTAATGCTTTACTTATTCGGGGGCTCTTCCCTTTCCATATGAAGTTGGTGATTTTTTTTCTCCATCTCATTAAAAAATGCTGGTGGAATTTGGATCAGGATTGTATTTTATCTGTAGATTGCTTTGGGTAGAATTGATATTTTCAAAATGTGGAGTCTACCTACCCATGAGCGAGGTACGTTTTTCCACTTATGCAGGTCTCTTTTGGTTTCCTGCAGTAGTGTCTTGAAGTTTTCATTGTGTAGATCTTTTACTTCTCTGTTTAGATTTATTCCTAACTATTTTATCTTCTTGGGGGCTGTTGTAAATGGTATTGATTTGGTGATTTCCTCTTCGAGGTTCTCTTTGTTGGTGTAAAGGAATCCAACTGATTTTTGTATGTTTATCTTGTATCCTGAAACTTTGCTGAAATCTTCTATTAGTCCCAGTAGTTTTCTTGTGTATTCTTTGCGGTTTTCTGTGTGTAAAGTCATATCATCTGCAAACAGAGATACTGTTACTTCTTCCCTATCAATCTGGATGCCTTTTATTTCTTTTTCTAGCCTAATTGTTCTGGCTAGGACGTCCAGCACAATGTTGAATAAGAGTGTTGATAAAGGGCATCCTTGTCTGGTTTAAGGTTCTAAAGGGGAATGCTTTCAAAGTCTCTCCATTTAGGATGATGTTGGCTGTTGGCTTTGTATAAATGTCCTTAATTACGTTGAGGAATTTCCCTTCTATTCCTATTTTATTGAGAGTTTTTATCATGAATGGGTGTTGGACTTTGTCGAATGCCTTTTCTGCAACGATTGATAAGACCATGTGGTTCTTGTCCTTTGTTTTATTTATGTGATGGATTACATTGATTGTTTTTCTAATGTTGAACCACTCCTGCATACCTGGTGTAAATCCCACTTGATCATGGTGAATTATTTTTTGGATATGTTGCTGAATTCTATTGGCTAGAATTTTGTTGAGGATTTTTGCATCAATGTTCATGAGGGATATTGGTCTGTAATTTTCTTCTTTCTGTGGTGTCTTTAGCTGGTTTTGGTATCAGGGTTATGCTGGCTTCATAGAATGAGTTTGGGAGTATTCCATC
>NW_004444049.1:7922443-7936895 GCF_000243295.1 Trichechus manatus latirostris | reverse complement strand
TTTTCCTTGCTTTTTCTGTTGTTGATTTCTACTTTTATGGCTTTATGGTCAGAAAAGATGCTTTGTAATATTTTGATGCTTTGGATTTTGTTAAGGCTTGCTTTATGGCCTAATATGTGGTCTCTTCTGGAGAATGTTCCATGTGCATTGGAAAAGAAAGTATCGTTGGCTGCTGTTGGGTGCAATGTTCGGTATATGTCTATGAGATCAAGTTGGTTGATTGTAACATTTAGCTCTTCCATGTCTTTGTTGATCTTCTTTCTGGATGTTCTGTCTTTCACCGAAAGTGGCGTGTTGAAGTCCCCTACTACTATTGTGGAGCTGTCTATCTCTCTTTTCAGTGCTGTTAGAGTTTGTTTTATATATTTTGGAGCCATGTCGTTGGGTGCATAAATATTTATTATGGTTATGTTCTCCTGGTGTATTGACCCTTTAATCATTATATAGTGACATTGAGTATTTTTTCATATGCTTGTTGTCCATTTGTATTTCTTCTTTGCTGAAATGTCTGTTCAAGTCCTTACTCATTTTTTTAACTGGGTTTTTTGTCTTTTTTTTGTTAAGTTGTAAGAGTTCTTTATATATTCTGGATAGTAAACCCTTATTAGATATATATTTCCCAATTTTTTTTCACAATATGTAGGCTGACCGTCACTTTGTTGAGAAAGCCCTTTGATGTACAAAAGCTTTTAATTTTGATGAAGTCCCATTTATCTTTCTTGTCTTTTGTTGCTCATGCATTTGGTGTCATATCTAAGAACACTAAGTCCCAAAGCATTACCCTTGTTTTCTTCTAAGAATTTTGCTATTTTAGTTCTTACTTGTAGGTCTGCCATGGATTGAATTATGTCCTCCCAAAAGTGTGTGTATCTGTTTGGCTGGGCAATGATTCCTGGTATTGTGTGATTTTCCTATATGTTGTAAATCTTGCCTCTATGATGTTAATGAGGTAGGATGGGTGGCAGTTGTGTTAGTAAAGCAGGACTCAGTCTATAAGATTGGATTGTGTCCTGAGGCAATGTCTTGAGATGCAAAAGAGAGAAGTGAGCAGAGAGACAGGGGGAACCTCATACCATCAAGAAAGCAGTGCTGGGAGCAGAGCGCATTCTTTGGACCAGGGTCCCTGCGCAGAGAAGCTCCTAGTCCAGGGGAACACTGAAGAGAAGAAGGCTGACAGAGAAAAAAAGCCTTCCCCTGGAGCTGATGCCCTGAATTTGGACTTTTAACCTACTTTAACTGTGAGGAAATAAACTTCCCTTCGTTAAAACCATTCACTTGTGGTATTTCTGTAATAGCAGCACTGGATGACTATGACAAGGTCCTTCATTCATTTTGAAATAATTTTCATATATGGTGTGAGGTATGGGTCCAGCTTTATTTTTGTGTATGTGGAAATCCACTTGTACTAGCACCAATTATGAAAGAGACTGTTTTTTCCCTTTGAACAGACTTAGGACCCTTGTCAAAAATCAATTAACCATAGATGCGCAAGTTCGTTTCTGGATTCTCAATTCTATTCCACTGGTATATTAGTATACCAGTACCAGACTTTTGATTACTGTAGCTTTATAGTGTGTTTTGAAATTAGGAAGTGTGAGTCGTCTTACTTTATTCTTTTCCATGATTGCTTTGGCTATTCATGGCTCATTGCAGTTCCATATAAATTTGAGGATTGGCTTTTCCATTTATGCAAGGAAGGCTGTTGGAATTATGATGGAAATTGTATTGAATTTGTAGATTGTTTTGGGTAATATTGACATCTTAACAATATTGTCTTCGTACCCATGAACACAAAATGTCCTCCCATCTATTTAGATCTTTAATTTCTTTCAGTAATATTTTATTGTTTTCAGTGTACAGATTTTCACTTCCTTTATTAAATTTATTTTTTAGTACTTTATTCTTTTAGATGTTGTTTTAAATGGAATTGTTGCCTTAACTTCCTTTTTAGAATGTTCATTGCTGATGTATAGAAACCAGGCTGATTTTTGTGTGTTGCTCTTGTCTCACCACTTTGCTGAATTCATTTATTAGGGCTAGTAGCTTTCTTGTGGATTTTTTGGGTTTTCTATATATAAAATCATGTCATCAGCAAAAAGGAATCCTTTTACTTTTTCTTTTCCAATTTGAATACACTTTATTTCTTTTTCTTGCCTAGTTGTTCTGGCTAAACTTGCAGTACAATATTGAGTAGCAGTCATGAGAGCAAGCATCCTTGTCATATTTCTGATCTTTAGGGGAAAGCTCTCAGTCTTTTTGCATTGAGAATAGTGTTAGGTGTGGGTTTTTCATAAATGCCCTTTATCGGATTGAGGAATTTCCCTTTTATCCCTAGCTTGTTGAGTGCTTCTATCAAAAAAGGTCGTTGGATTTTGTCAAAAGCCTTCTCTTCTGTGATTAAGATGATCATGTGATTTTTTTTCTTTGTTTTATTAATGTGTTGTGTTACACTCATTGACTTTCTAATGTTGAACTAGCCTTGCATTTCTGAGATAAATCCCACTTGATCATGGTATATAATTCTTTTAATATGCTTTTGGATTCAGTTTGCTGAATTTTTTGACGATTTTTGCATTTATATTCACAGGGATATTGGTCTGTAGTTTTCCTTTCTCCTGGTGTCTTTGCCTGGCTTTGGTATCAAAGTAATCCTAGCCTTCACTGAATGATTTAAAAAGTGTTCTATCCTCTTCTATTTTCTGAAAAAGTTTAAGAAGGATTGGAGTCACTTCATCTATAAATGTTTGGTGGAATTTCCCAGTGAAGCCACCTGACTCAGGGCTTTTCTTTTATGGAAGGTTTCTGATTACTGATTCAATCCATTCACTTGTTATGGGTTTTTTTGATATCTTCTATTTCTTGAGTCCGTGTAGGAAGTTTGTGTTTCTAGGAATTTGTCCATTTTATCTAAGTAACTACTTTGTTGGCATACAATTGTTCTTAGCATTCTCTTATGATCCTTTTTATTTCTGTAGTGTCAGTTGTGATGTCCCCACTTTCATTTCTGATTTTAGATATTTGCATCTTCTCTCTTTTTTGTTGTCAGTCTAGCTAGAGGATTGTCAGCTTTATTGATCTCTTTATAAAACCAACTTCTGGTGTCATTGATTCTTTCTATTATTTTCTTATTCTCTGTTTCATTTATCTCTGCTCTGATGTTTGTCATTTTCCTCCTTCTAGATAATTTGGACTTGGTTTGCTCTTACACTACCCTATTGACCAGTGACCTAGTTTCTGTTAGAACATATTGGAAGATGTGTAGCCTACCAAGTTAATATGTTACAACTTTTAGTATTTGATATGTACCTTCTAAAGCTTGAACTTTCTCTTTCTTCGCATAGGCATCAGGTGATTGAGTGGGAATTACTACAGTTATCTCTTTCTGATTGTCTTTGTCTTTCTCAGCTATCTGTATCTTTCACATGTATATATGTATCTATCTATTTATATAAGTCTGTCTACCTCTTTTTTTCAATAAACTTTTCTTACTGGAATAATTTTACAGAAAATTTGCAAAGATCGTATAAAGAATTCTTGTATACCCAATCTATCCACATCCTTGTTTTTGTGAAACTTTTCAAAATAATAAAAGTTTTACTGAAGTTTAAAAAGCATATAGAGAGATGAACACATGAATCTTCACAGCTTGATTAAGTTTTACAAAGTGAATACATTCATTAAACTATCAAGCGGGTCAAGGAAGTGAACATGACTACCATAAAAGAAGCCTATCGTGCACCCCCACAATCAATACCCATGGAAGTGGCAGTCAAGAAATCAAATGATGCATTGCATTCGGTAAATCTGCTGCAAGAGATCTCTTTAAAGTATTGAAAAGCAAAGATGTCACTTTAAGGACTAAGGTGAGCCTGACCCAAGCCATGATATTTTCAATCAACTCTTATGCATGTGAAAGTTGGACAATGAATAAGGAAGACTGAAGAAGAATTGAGGCCTTTGAATTACGGTGTTGGCAAAGAATATTGAATATACCATGGACTGCCAGAAGAATGAACAAGTCTGTCTTGGAAAAAGTACAGCCAGAGTGCTTCTTGGAAGCGAGGATGTTGAGGCTTCATCTTACATACTCTGGACATGTTAACAGGAGGGACCAGTCCTTGGAGAAAGACATCATGCCTGGTAAAGTAGAGGGTCAGCAAAAAAGAGGAAGACCCTGGAAGAGATGAATTGACACAGTGGCTGCAACAACGGGCAGTTGGTGAAGGACAGGGCAGTGTTTCATTCTGTGGTGCATAGGGTTGCTATGAGTCGGAGCAGACTTGACAGCACCTAACAACATCTTTTGTCCCCAGTTAGTACTCCCACAAAAAAGCAACTATCCTGATTTTAACACCACACATTAGTTTGTTTTTTTCAAATCTTTACAAAAATGAAATCAAGCAGTATATACGCTTTGTGACTGTCTTAGGGTTCTCTAGAGAAACAGACCAGATATACATAAGTAAATATGTATATGTCATATTCAAGTTATGATGAACGGCACTTACAACCATTTGGTTTTTTACTTTTTTTTTTGTACATCTTATCGTTAGTAATATGTATTACATACAGTGTTGCAGTGGGTAATTTGCTGATGTTATCATTCTCAGATATTTACTCACAGATGGGATTTATAAAAGATGGGATTTATAAAGATACTGATAATAAAAGGCAATAATAATGAAAACAAAAAAAGAAGTATTTGACTTACGTCAGAACTGACTTACGATGGAGTTGTCAGAACAGAACCCCATCGTAAATCAGGGACTATGTGTGCGCTGCACGCACACACACATATATATACATATATGTTTATGTATATATATTACATATAGATGTATGTATGTATATACATATATACACACACACACAGAGATTTTGAGGAATTGACTCACAAGATTGTAGGGGCTGGTAATCCAAAATCCACAAGTAAGGCAATAGGCTGGAAATTCTAGCTGTCTTGTATCCCAAATTGGCAGATCAGGTGGTGTGAGACAGAGAGGAATTCTGGCAAGATGTCTGTTTATAGTCTAGAGGCCAAATCCTCCCTCAGGAAACCTCTGGTTTTGCTCTTAAGGCTTTGAACTGATTGGATGATGCCCACTCACATTATGGAGTGTAGTCTGCTTTACTTCACTTGACTACTAGCCGAAGGTTGGCAGTTCAAACTCACCCAGAGATGCCTCAGGAGAAAGGCCTGGCAATCTACTCCTGAAAAAATGAGTCACTGAAAACCTTATGGAGCACGGTTCTACTGGACATACATGGGGTCGCCATGAGTCGGAGTCGACTGGATGACAACTAACAGCAACAGCTGCTTTACTTAAGGCCAACTGATTTAAATGCTAATCACACATAAATACTTCACAGCAACATCTAGACTAGTGTTTGACCAGACAAAAGGGCACCATAGCATGGCCAAATTGACACATAAAATTAACCATGACAGTGACAGGCTTCATTAGTATAACTGGAAGAAATTACCCACATTGTAGAATATCAGAATAGTTTTTTTCATTTTCATAACTACATAGGAGTCCATTACATACTTACTACAATTCTACTTTGCCAATGAATGACATTTACAGTGTGAGGATATTATGAATACTTGTGCTTGAATTTTTCAAGATGTCAATGTGATCATTTCCCTCCCTTGCCCAAACCTTCAATGGTTTCCTTAGATTTCTGAATGAAGTTCAAAGTCCTTAGCTTAGCATACAGGGCCCTGCAAAGTCTTTCCTAATTCTCCACTCTCATTTTCTACTTCTTGCCTTCAGTTAATACTGAATCAAAACTGCTCTCTCTCCTCTCTTTTCCATTTAAACTACCATGTAATTTTAATGAACACCACCGAGTCCCAGGTCTGAGATTGGTGAAAATGAGCAGCAAGGACCTGAGAATATTATAGTTACACATCACTGCAATAAGCTCAAAAGACATAATTTTCAGCAGACTTTACAAGAGGGTGTTAGGTTGTGAGATGACCACAGGCATCTCAGTTTCCCCCAATTTTGTCACCTAAGATAAAATCTTGGGTGATGGCAATGGTTGCCTGCTGAGGTGCAGTGAATTACTTAATATGGCCCTTCCATAGGGTCACTATCAGTAAGGGCCAACTCAATGGCACCTAACAACAACAACAAGAACCATGCATGGTCTTGTAAGCTCCACAAAATGATTGGGTGGGAATATTCAAATAAGGCGTATGTGGGGATCAAATAATCTGCTAATGCAAATAGGGTGCATGGAACTCTTGTGAGGGTGGCTAATGCAAATAATGTACATGGAACCCTTGCAGGAGATAGGTTAGTTCGTGGTCTTGCTGAGGGAAGCCAGCCTTGAAATTGATGAGGAGCTTGCTATATAACAGTTTCCCTAACAGAGATTTTAGAGGGAGACATGGAGAGAGAGAGAGAAGAAGGAGCTGTAACACTGAAGACAGAGATGGCGACACAGCAGTAGCAAGAGCGATAGCAGCCCGAGATGGCAGGAACCAGGAGACAGGCACAAGAGGGCTGTGGTGGGGCCTGCTGACACACAGAGCCAAGAGCTGTAGCACTTGCCCAAGAAGGCCCTGAGCAAGGCCCGGCATCAGAGGGCGAGAAGAAGCTGTCTTGATCGAAGAATTGTACCCTGAGTTGTTCTCGTTACTTCCAAGTGGATCCTGATCCCGAGTTGTACCCTGTTTCTTCCCTAATAAACCACTTAACTGTAAGTACGGTTCATGAGTTCTGTGAGACGTTGCAGCAAAACACCGAACCCAAAGACAGGAGGGGGAGTACTGAGGGGAGGAGGGGTAGTTGATGTTAGAGATGATGGAGTGGTACAGCAGTTTGGAGAAGTTGGACATTTGGGACAACTTTAACCTCTGCCTCATAGGAACCAGCTTTATGCTTATCCTTATAAAAGAAATTATTCATGTACCTGCCTATTCAAACTATGGGATCTCCATGTCATAGGAGGCACAAAACTGAGCATTCTGAGCTTTTTATATCCCAAGCCATGAAAGATTCTTCCATGTTTACCTTGTGTGGCTGCAAAAACTCTCTTTATCTAACAAATCACCAAATAACTAACATTCAGGGTAGACACAAGTACCCTCTTGCTACCATCCAACTAATTTTATAATGATCTAAAGACACTATACCTGTGTAGCTACTTTGCAACTATGCAATGATGGCTAGTCTCTGTGACATTGCAATTATTTAGCTCCTGCATCACAGGTATAGGAGATTCTGGACATGGCTAAGGTTGAAGGTGCTGTTACATATTTCTAACCTAAACCTGTGTCAGGATATCTCCTCTGAAAGTCCTTTCCTGATATTCTTATGTTCCTTCTTCCTTTCCATGCATATGGCACTTCCAACTCTAACTATGACACCAACTATAATTTCCAGTACACTGATCTCATTAGACTGTAAGTTCCTGTGGGAGAGATCAGAACCAAAGACAGAGCCAGACAATGAACGTTTGTTGAATGAAGGAGTAAATACCTGAGCTGATAAACAAGCCTGAAAAAAAAAAAAAATGACACTCACCTGTCAGAGAGATGGCCAAATATGAGACTTCCCATCAGCCCTCCAATCATGAAAATGAATTGAGACACTGATTTTAAACTCTGGGATCCACATACCAAGTGCCACTGAAAGAGAATGAAGAGCTTCTCAGTAGCTTTAAACCATCCAGGGGCCCCTCATTCAAACCTCCTTACATGATCGGCAAGGTTCTCTGCTATTTCGATGCTGCTCACCAACCCCATGTTCAGCCTCTCTACACTGCATCCTAAACTCAACAAATAATGAACTTCTTTCAGCTCTTTGAAAACAACAGCAGGCTTTCTCACTTCACAAGCTTCCAACAATCTATTCTAACTATCTGGATATCTTTTTCTATTTCCTCCTTCCACTGTCTAACCACCATACTTCATTAACTAGCACATATCCTTTGGGTCTTACCTAAAATATAAAATTCTCCAAGAAACCATTCCTTAAGCAAGAGGTCTGTTTAGGAGTATGTGATACAGTGAATTACTTAATATGGTCCTTAACCATAATGTTTGTAACTCCCACCAAATGACTGGGTGGGACTATGCAAACGAGGGCTTGTGGTCCACGAAGGGGGTTGGATAGCTTGCTAATAATGTAAATAAGGTGCATGGCACCTTTGTGGTGGTGGGGCCATGCAAATAAGGTATATGGAACCCTAACGAGGGGATCGGTCAGTTTTGCCATCCAGCTAGCCTTCAAAGAGAGCTAATTCCAGAGCAGAAAGAGAATCTCACCACAACCAAGAAAGAAGAGCCAGGAGTAGAGCACGTCCTTGAGACTTGGGATCACTGCACTGAGAATCTCCTGGAACCAAGAGACCAAGAGAAAGAGAGCTGTAACACTGAAGACGGTGAGAAGTGGCAGCAGAAAAACAGTGTCAGCAAAGGCAGAAGACCTGCAGGAAACGACACATTGGCTTCCTGGCCAAGGCTTACTGGTGGAGTAGGGTACCTCTGGGTGCTTATCGGCAGAGCTGAAAGAGCTTTGTAAACAAGGCTTACTGGTGGAGTGGGGTGCCTCTGGGTACTTACTGGCAGAGCTAAAAGAGCTTTGTAACACTTGCGGTAGCTGGGCAGAGGCCAGGCTGAGGGACTCAGGACCAGAGAGAGACCTGCCTGTGGGCACAGCTGAGAAAAGTCTGTCTTGATTGAAGAGCTGTATCCTAAGCATTCCTGAACCTGAATTCTAGCCTGCTACTTCCCTAATAAACCCCACAATAGTGAGTTTGGTGTGTGAGTTCTGTGTGGCCATTGCAACGAATTATCAAACCCAGCAGAGAACTAGGGAGTGCTATGGGAGGGACTGTTGGTGTCAGAATTGGTAAAGACGGTGGAGAGAGGAGGCATGCCTGACATTCGCCTCATAGGAATAAGCCTTGGACTGTTGATCTCGATTCTCCTTTCCCCTTGTGAACTTAGAGGGGGTCAGATGCCCCCGCCACACCATTTTTACAGACTACCTACTGCACAGAAACCCTGTTGACATAGTGGTTAAGAGCTACGGCTGCTAACCAAAAGGTCAGCAGTTCGAATCCACCACGTGCTCCTTGGAAACCCTATGGGGCAGTTCTACACTGTCCTGTAGGGTCTCTATGAGTCAGAATTGACTCGACAGCAACGGGTTGGTTTTTTCTTTTTGTACCTACTACACATTAACATATCATTTACTACTTCACATGACACAGTCCAGTTCTGTATCATGGCTATACATGGGAATACCTAGAAATCTTGAAGTAAGAATGGTCCCCTGTGAATTTGGTCATTTTTCATGTGATCTCCAAAGCGCAAATTATCACACACTCAAAAATGTTAATGGGGCCTCTTACCTCATTCACAATGGTGGAGGGGAAGATGCTTCGGTCATACACCCAGCCATCCACACAGGGCTCTGTGTCTGGCTCACTCATGTTGGGGAAAGTCCTATTAAGCTGAAAGAACTGCCACTGGGGATGGAGGAAACGACGACACTTCTCTGGCCTCAGGTTTGAGTCCAGTGGGATGGAGATTCTGAGAAGGACGTCTGAGTTCAGGCTCTCAGTGCCATTAGCAGAGACTGTGTCATTGTCCAGAACATGAACCCAGCAGCGATGACCAGGGACAGCTGCAGTGAAGTTCTCCAGCAGACTGTGAATGTGTGCTGCTCCAAGGGATGTTAAAAGGAAAATAATCTGAAGGATTTGGAATCTCCCCTGTCCTCCTGCTTTGTCCAACAGCTCCTGAAAGGCCATCAAGCTGAAGAATTAATCCCCAAGTGGAGGCAGAACAACTTTTTGCAGGTATTTTCAAACACTAAAAATGTCGTTTTTCACTAAATCAGTGTTGATTCTACCCCACTTTCTCTTCAATCAGCCCTATTATACCACTTCTGCAAAGCAGTGTTAGCGGTTACCCCAGTTCCCTGGTGAATAAGAAAGCCAGAAATCCTCAAGAAAGTCATAGAGATAACTCTTTACCAAAACTAGTTACATATGTTAAAAATAAACCTGCTGAGATGAGAGGGCAGAGAGGGTTTGGAGCTGGTTGAATGGACACGGGAAATCAGGTGTGGAAAGGAAGAGTGTGCTGTTGCAGTATGGGGAGAGCAGTTAGGGTCACAAAACAATGTATGTATAAATTTTTGTATGAGAGACTAACTTGAAATGTAAACTTTCACTTAAACTACAACAATAAACCAAAAAAGACATAAAGACCTCCTTGTTGCATAGTTAACAAAACAACGGTCTTATGATACTGAGGCTAAGGAGTTAACATCTGTCTGGAAGAGGCCTATTGGTCGTAATTTTAATCACATCTATCATAACCGGAAATATTTTTATTGCCAATATCAGTTCGTTTATCCGGAGAACCCTCCCCCACTCATCTCCTCAGAGTTTTGCTTGCAGTGCCTATAACTGTGGATGAAATTCCTTTTTCTCTGAGACACCCAAAGTTCACCAATTATCCTGGCTTGTCAGAAGTAACATCCTTTTCCACCTGTCAGGCTGGGACTCAAAAAGCTATGGACCAGTGTCCTAGGAGGACTTTGTAGGCCTTATTTCCACACATGAACTGCAGTCCTTGCTCTTTAATAGTGGCTTGTCATACCCAATTAAATGAGATTTTCCTTTAAATGTGACATTTCTGGCATAGTTATGCTTCCAGATTTGTAGATAGAAGGGCTATTGAACTGTTGCAAATTACTACACTGCTATAAAGAATAAAGCAACCCATGAAAGGCACTGTGTATAATGTTTACAGAAAAGAACAATCAATGTGTATCATATTTTCTATAGAATCACCAGTGAGGCTGTCTACAAAAAGGTTTGATTGTTTTTAGATGTATGGTAATGTATGGTAGTATAGATATATGTATGTATATAAAGCAAAATTTCACGCATTATCCTTTAACAAAGAATAGTTGAGATTTTTCTCAGCTTAAAATAAAAAGCATTTGTCAGAATTCCAATAGGGTCATCATCATTCTTAATTTCTTCCCAGTATTCATTACCTTGCAGTCTATATTAAGATTACCTATAGGTTATTTTTGCTGAATTCTGAGGTCCTATTGGAACAAGAGAAGCCCCAGTGGCCCAGTGGTTAAGAGCTTGGCTGCTAATCAAAAGGTTGGCAGTTCGAATCCACCAGCTGTTCCTTGGAAACCCTAAAGGACAGTTCTACTCTGTCCTATAGGGTCACTATGAGTCAGAATCTACTGCAACAGGTTGTTGTTGTATTGGAACAAGATACCTTTCAAAGAACATTTGGTTTCAGTTTCTATAAGCATAAGCTAAAATTGAGGGTTATAGGTAGATAAATCAAGAAGAAAATACAATGGGTTTTTTATAAGCCCATCATAAAATGGAACATTTAAAACAGTATCAACAATACTCTAAAACAAATAATCATAATTAAATATTGGTTAACAATTAAAAAATAATAGTAATAAACCTGCTTGCAAGCCTGCTCTGTGAATGTCTCTGACTTCTGTGGCTCGCCAATACTCAACAATGGATCATCGCATGCTCTCTAATGAAACTGTGCTTCTGCTTCTTCGATGGACTCAAGTCATTTCCAAAAAGGGAAATTATGAGACAAACAGGAACTATGTCAAGATTTTCCTTTGGGGGAGAACAGGGATCAGATCATTCACTTGGCTGGACTTTATTCTAATTTAAAAAGTTAATGTAAATCATCTTGAGTTAAAATAAAGCTGGGTACAATGTTCTGTGGAAAACACCAGGTCTAAGGTCAGGGTCTAAGGAGGGAGATAGAAACTATTCCAAAGATTTGATGAGAGAATATAATATAAAATTCTGTTAAATAAGTAATGAAAAAGTTAAAAAGAGAACTGTAAAGTATATTGGAAAAACCAATTTCAAGAAGCTATACACAATGTTCATTGCAGCACTATTTAAAGTACCCCAAAGGGGGAAGCAACCTAAACGCCCAACAGATAAATGGATAAACAAAATGTGGTACATATATACAATGGAATACTACTCAACCAGTAGGAGAAATGACGTGTTGATACATGCTACAGTATGGATGGAGCTGGAAGACATTATGCTGAGTGAAACAAGCCAAACACAAAAGGGCAAATATTTTATGATCTAACATATAAAAAGACAAGAAAAGGCAAGTGTATAGAGACCAAAGTATATTAGTGCTTTCAAAACATTATTGCAAGAAACCAAAGGACACTTACATAAATGGAAAAATATACCACTGTGATGGTTAAGATTGTGTGTCAACTTGACTGGGCCATGATTCTCAGTGTTTCAGCAGTCGTATAATGTTGTGATCACTTCCCTGTTGAGATTTGATATGTGATCACCCCCATGATGGGATCTGCTATGAGTAGCCAATCAGTTGAAAGGGAGTTTCCTTGGGCGTGTGACCTGCATTGAATATAAGCGGACATTCTGGCAAGGCTCAGTGGCTTTTTGCTCACACTGTATACTGCAGCTAACAGTTTATGCATGCGGTATTGCCTGCCGATCTTGGGATTCATGGATCTTCGCAGCCTATGACCAAGAGCCCTGCTCTCTGACCTGTTGATCTTGGGTTTGCCAGCCCCTGCAGCTATATGAATCAGGAGAAGCCTCTATCCTGACCCATGGACTTGGGACCTTCCAGCCTCTACAACCTCGTGAGCCATTTCCGTGATATGAATCTCTTTCTCTGGTTTTGCTTCTCTGGAGAACCCAGCTTAGGATAATTATGCTCATGAATTGTTGTAGCTGTTGTTAACTGCCATCTAGTCAATTATGACCCTATGTACAACAGAATGAAACACTGCCTGGTCCTGTGCCACCCTCACAATCCTTGTTATGCTTGACCCCATTGTTGCAGCCACTGTGTCAATCCATCTCCTTGAGGGTCTTCCTCTTTTTCACTCACTGTCTAGCTTACCAAGCATCATGTCCTTCTCCAGGGACTGATCCCTCCTGATAACATGTCCAAAGTACATGAGAAGTAGTCTCGCCATCCTTGCTTCTAAGGAGCATTCTGGTTGTACTTCTTCCAAGACAAATTTGTTCATTCTTTTGGCATTCCATGGTATATTCAATATTCTTTGCCAATGCCACAATTCAAAGGCCTCAATTCTTCTTTGGTTTTCCTTATTCATTGTCCAGCTTTCCCATGCATATGAGGCGAGTGAAAACTCTATGGCTTGGGTCAGGTGCACCTTAGTCTTCAAGGGAACATCTTTGCTTTTGAACTCTTTAAAGAGGTCTTTTGCAGCAGATTTGCACAATGCAATGCATCATTTGATTTCTTGACTGTTGCTTCCATGGGTGTTGATTGTGGATCCAAGTAAAACGAAATCTTTGACAACTTCAATCTTTTCTCCATTTATCATGATGTTGCTTATTGGTCCAGTTGTGAGGATTTTTTGTTTTCTTTATGTTAAGTTGTAATCCATACTGAAGGCTGTAGTCTTTGATCTTCATCAGTAAGTGCTCATGGATAGGAAGACTAAACATTGTGAAAATGTCATTTCTACCCAAAGCTATGTACAGATATGATGCAGTCCTGATCCAAATACCAACAGCATTCTTTAATGAGATGGAAAAACTAATCATCAACTTTATATGGAAAGGAAAGAGATCCAGATAAGCGAAGCATTATTGAAGAAAAAGAACAAAGTATAAGGCTTCACACTATTTGATCTCAGAACCTACTATACAGCCATGGTAGTCAAAATAGCCTGGTACTGGTACAACGACAGACACATAGACCAGTGAAATAGAATTGGGAACCCAGATGTAAATCCATCCACCTCTTAGTAGCTGATATTTGACAAAGGTGCAAAATCCATTAAATGGGGGAAAATACAGTCTTTTAACAATTGGTGCTCAAAAAATTTGATGTCATCTGTAAAAAATTAAACAGGACCCATATCTCACACCATACACAAAAACTAACTCAAAATGGATCAAAGACCTAAATATAAAATCTAAAACGATAAAGATCATGGAAGGAAAAATAGGGACAATACTAGTGGCCCTAATACATGGCATAGATAGAATATAAGCCATAACTAACAGTGCACAAACACCAGAAGATAAGCTAGATAACTGGGAGCTCCTAAAAATTAAACTGCTTATAGTCATCAAAGGACTTCACCAAAAGAGTAAAAACAGAACCTACAGACTGGGAAAAAATTTTGACTACGACATATCTGATGAGGGTCTAATCTCTAAAATGTATAGAATACTTCAACACCTCAATAACAAAAATATAAATGATCCAATTACAAAATGAGCTAAGGATATGAACAGACACTTCACCAAAGAAGACATTCAGGCGGCTAATAGACACATGAGGAAATGCTCACAATCATTAGCCATTAGAGAAATGCAAATCAAAACTACAATGAGATACCATCTTACCCCAACATTGCTGGCACTAATCAAAAAAAAA
>NW_004444049.1:7873027-7922343 GCF_000243295.1 Trichechus manatus latirostris | reverse complement strand
ACTAATCAAAAAAAAAAAAAAAAAAGAAAGAAAGAAAATAGCAATTGTTGTAGAGGTTGTAGGGAGACTGGAACTTTTATGTACTGCTGGTGATAATGTAAAATGGTATAACCACTGTGGAAAATGATATGGCGCCTCCTTAAAAAGCTAGATTAGAAATACCATAGGATCTAGCAATTCCACTTCTAGGAATATATCCTAGAGAAATAAGAGCCATCACACAAATAGACGTATGCACACCCATGTTCATTGCAGCTTTATTCACAATAGCAAAAAGATGGAAACAACCTAAGTACCCATCAACAGATGAATGGATAAACAAATTATGGTACATACACACAGTGGAATACCACACAATAATAAAGAACAAAGATGAATCCATGAAGCATCTCACAGCATGGATGAATCTGGAGGGCATTATGCTGAAAGAAATAAGTCAATCACAAAAGGACAAATATTTTATGAGACCTCTGTTATGAAAACCCAAGAAAAGGTTTTCACACAGAAAAAAATAATTTTTGATGGTTGCTAGGAATGTAGGGGTGGGGAGGAGAAGTCACTAACTAGACAGTAGACAAGTGGTAACTTCTGTGACGGGAAAGACAACATACACGCAATATAGGGGAAGTCAGCACAACTTCATAGACACATCCAAACACCTTAAGGGACTGAGTTACTGTGGCAAAGGGGTGCAGACCATGGTCTCAGGAGATAAGTCAACTGGCATAACATAGTCCATAAAGAAAATCTTCTACATCCTACTTTGGTGAGTAGCATCTGGGGTCATAAAAGTTTGCAAGTTGCCATCTAAGATATACCTATTGGTTGCGTCCAGTATGGAGCAAAGGAGAATGAAGGAAACTAAAGACACAAGGAAAACATTAGCCCAAAGGACTAATGGACCACAGGAAGCACAGCCTCCACTAGCCTGAGCCTAGAAGAACTAGATGGTGCCCGGCTACCACCACCTACCGCTCTGACACGGATCACAATACAGGGTCCTGGACAGAGCAGGTGAAAAATGTAGAAAAAAATTCAAACTCACAAAAAAAGAAAAAAAAAAAAAAAACAGACTTACTGGTGTGACAGAAATTGGAGGAACCACCAAGGCTATGGCCCCTGGACACCCTGCTAACTCAGAACTGAAACCACTCCCAAAGTCCACTTTTCAGCCAAAATTTAGACAGGCTTATAAAACAAACAATAACACATGTGGGGAACGTGCTTCTTAGTTCAATCAAGTATAGGAGACCAAATGAGCAACACCTCCATGTTTGTAATTGGATATTGAATATACAAATCTGTTCTTCAATCTGTTACCAGTAGGTCTTTGACACCAAGTGAAACCAGGCTACAATGTTGGAAATTTTAACATGTTGTAAATGTCCCTTTTCTACCACTTGCATTTAACATAATAGAGAGTGTGTATAGTTTTTAGAACACAAGCAAGCTAAATCTGTACTTGGGTCTCTAGAACCATGCAGTCCAAGGCTAACTCGTGTGAAAGGAACATCCGTGGAACATCCATGGAGCAATGCATCAAAGTAGCCAATGGGTTCTATAATACCCTTCTGCTGTGTCTGTGTTTATAGAATTTGGTCAATCTGATTT
This sequence comes from Trichechus manatus latirostris, assembly GCF_000243295.1. Classification (NCBI taxonomy): domain Eukaryota; kingdom Metazoa; phylum Chordata; class Mammalia; order Sirenia; family Trichechidae; genus Trichechus; species Trichechus manatus. The sequence goes on along the minus strand of NW_004444049.1, from coordinate 7,920,732 downwards.
TTCTAGAATATGGCATAAAAGAGCCACAACCAGAGAGAAGAATCTATAGAAAGATCTCGAAGAAAGGAATTTGTTTAATGTAGGGTAGGAATAGGAAAGGGGTTGTTATTGATGATGGGTAAAGAGCCACTGATAAACAGTTACTTTAACAACAACCATAATCCTACAACTAATATACCCAATAGTGAAAGACTCAAAGCATTCTACATAAGATCAGAAACAAGGCAAGTATATCAGCTCTTAACATTTTCATTTACAATAGTACCAAAGGTCTTAGCTACAGCCAGAAAAAGGATAAAGGGCAAAATCTGGGAAAGTAATAAGTAAAATTATCCATACTAGCATATGACATGATAATAGATGAACTGATCAAGGTAGCAGGATGAAAGATCAATCATACACGAGTTAACCGCACTTCTGTATACCACCAATAAGTAATTGGAAACTAAATTTATAATAAACAATTCTATAGCATGAAAAACTAATTAGGAATAAATATAACATAAAAAATGCATCACTTTTCTTATAAGCTACAAAGCTAAAAAAGGGAAATGAAAGAAAACCTAAATTAATAGAGTGACACATCATGTTCATAGATCAGAAAATCCGATTTGTGAAAATGGCATTCTTACCCACACTGATCTATACATTCAGTGCAATCTCAATAAATATTCTCTATAGAATCATTTTCTTAACTTCCAACATTATGAGTAGTTTGTCTGTTTTGGGTCTTTATATAAAAAGAATTACATAGTATGTGAACATTTGTTTTGGGCTTGTCCTGCTCGACATAAGGGTATCATATTTATTTATATTACTGCATGTAATTCTTCGTTTCCTTTGCTGTATAGTATTCCATTATGTGAATATTCTGCATCTTATTTATCTGTTCTATTTTTCATGGACTTTTAGATGTCTCCAGTTTTGGGATGTTATGAATAGTTGAGTGTGCTATCTCAAAAATATCATTTTAACCATGCACTTCCTCTGCACATAATCCTTTTGGGTTTCTGATAGAGTTCAAAATCTTATGTTAGTATATCGGATCCCTCTCAACGTCAGGTAATTCTCCACTGTCCTGTTCTGCCAGTGATTCTTCTCCCCATTTCTACCACATTAGGCTCCATTAAATTTATCTCTCTACATGGTCTCATTACACCATCAGAGAGTACTGGGTTACAGCGCTAGCTGAAAGACACACTCCTACCTTGAAATCTTGTGTAAGTTACGTTTACTGTGATGCACTCAAAGTTCACAGTTTTCAGCTGAGACGACAGTTGACATTAAGGTGGTGGATGTAAAGGACACCTCTAGTTCCCCATTTCCCTCATGGGAGACATGCTTGGGTGGTGGCGAGGGTTGTTGGCCTATTTCAGAAGAGGTACCGTCAGGCTCAGGATACCCCAAACTTCTCACACTGCAAACCATGAGAGAAAATATCCTTTGCTGAACTATCTTATCTAGTAACAAAACTTACCTTTAAAAAGCTATTTTGACAAGAACAAAAATCAAGGTTATTAGCATAATTTTTTTTTATACACCATCAATGACACCTTGCCCCACACCCCACAGATTTTATAGAGCAATGCCTACCCAGCAGACTTGGGCAACTATCGCATGATAACCCATCTGCAGATGACCACAAGCATTTAGCTCACAGGGTCCAAGAGGGACGGACCATGACAGACTGGCCAAAGCCTGCAATGCTGTTCTCTATATCTGTGTTTTCAAATAGGCTGAATTCCCTGTCGTGAGACATCTGCCTCTGTTCCCATAGGTAACTCTGTCTCATTTATAAACCACAGGTCATGCACCTCTTCTCAGAACCCTGTCCTGAAACACCTCCAGGTCAGCTGGAAACATCCTCTATCTGACCTCCCGTACACAGCACTCAATGCTGACAAAGCAGCTCTTGCCATGTGACTGTCATTCTCCCTTTCTGTGTCTAGATGCGTGGGCACAAAGTCTTCCCCAGGACAGTGTAATCTGCGATAAAGATTTATTAATGAAAGATAAGCCAATGAAAATACCCCACAGAGAAGAAAGCAGTGATCCAGAGACACTCACCATATATAAGTCCTCCCATCAGCATTCCAAACATGAATAGGAACTGGGCCACTGATTTCAGTGACTGAGATTCACATACCAGGTCCCACTGGAGGACAAGGAAACCAACACTGCAGAACTTCACAACAGCTTGGAACACCTCAGCAGAAACCTGCCACTAACACCTTACCATGAATTGCAAGTTTCAGTGTATCAGGCCCCTTTCTTCAGATCCAGGTTTGCTTTATTGCATTAGCTGACCTTTACCAATCAGCTCTCAGCTTAAGTATAACTTTCCCTAGTAAGGCTCACTTAAACCAGAGGGGTTATATTATTTCATTTTGCACTCAGTACTAAGTGGTTCTCAGTCTTGGCTACACAGTGAGATCAGTACAGGAGCTTTAAAAACTTAGTGATTGACGGATTTTTACCCCCAAGCATCTCTTAAAACTCCTCTGAGGTGCAGTCTGAGCATGAGGTTTTGTCAATCTCCCCGGATGTTTCTACTTTGCAAGTAAGGTTAGCAGTCCTGACCTAGCAGACCATTTTTCATACGTTATATCAATGACTTGTTTAAACATTGGTATCTCCAAGAATAAAAGCACTGTGATAGTAGAGTTTATGACTATTTTTTTTAATTCATTAGTCTGGTTATCTGCACATGCTTGGCATTTAATAGATAAGTAATGGATACTTGATGAAAGAATGAAGAATAAAACTTTCATACTGACTGAGGGCTTGAACATGTTCATTACTTGCGTTATCTCTAAATACCCAGATCACGTATTCAAAGGAGGAAAATGGTGCCTCTTACCTTAGTCACAGTGGTACAAGGGAAGGTGCTTTTATCATACACCCAGCTGCCCACACAGGGCTCTGGGTCTGGCTCACTTGTGTTGAGGGAAGTTTCATTCCAATGAAGGAGCTGCCACTGGGGGTGGAGGAAGCGACGGCACTTCTCTGGCTTCAGGTTCAAGTCGAGTGGGATGGAGATTCTCAGGAGGGAATTAGGGCTGAAGATTCCAGTGCCATTATCAGAGATAGTGTCATTGTCAAGGATATGGACCCAGCAGCGATGATCAGGGATGGCGGCAGAGAAGCTCTCCAATGGAATATGCATTTGCACTATGACATTAGTGACAAGAAGGAAAACCATCTGAAAGATCTGAAATCTCCCCTGGCCACCAGCTTGATGCAGGATGCCCTGGAATCCCATTGAGGTTGAATTCGTGATCCCTGAGAAGAGGCAAAATGACGCTATGGAGATAAGTTCAAAGGGAGAAAATGTCTCTTTTTAGTAAGTCACACTAGGTTAGTGTTGATGTTGACACTCCTTTCTCCTCAGTGAGCCGAATGTCACCACTGAAGCAGAGCAGTGGAAGCAGCTTCTTCAAGTTGTTTTGGGATCAAGCATCCAGCTCTTTTCAGAGGTAATAATTTAGCAGAGATACTTTAAGTTGTTTCAGTTAAATCTGTTTAAAGATCCACTCTGTGAAAATCTTTGTCCTCAGAAACACTCAGTTGTCAGTATTGGACTTTGGTCTGCAAAAACTTCCTAAACAAATTAAGATAAAGTTGCAGTTGATGTGCAGAAATTTCCCAAAACATACATTGTTGCACCAAAAAAAGCCAACTATTTTGTGATTTTTCCTTGGAAAGAACAGAATGTAAGTGTTTTTCTTGTTTAATACTGAATTTTGATTATGAAAGTTAATGAAAACTATCCTGAGTTAAATTTAAACAAGCGGAATGTGGTATAATCACTCATTTATAGCATCATACACTATTTTAGTTCAAATCATACCAGGAATCTACATTGATATAAGGTCAGTGTGATGGGGAAAGGGTTGGTAGAGGTGCAGGGAAGAGAGGGAGGCCAGTGCTAAGGGTTTATTTTTTCCAGTTTATTGATTATTTGTCTCTCCTTTATGATAATCTTTTCTGTGCCAGTTCTTGGACTAGACCAACGTGTAAGACAAGGTCTATAAGGGTTTTATAGTCCAGTAAGTAAGGGAAAGGCACATAATTACACTTTGATGTTTAAGATACATAAATAGCATATGCACAGTGTGCTGTGGAATAATTGTAGAGAAAATAAAGGAAAAATGTCATCTTGGTTAACACTAAATCTTCCATTAAAAATTTTTTTACAGTGTTATTCAGATATAATTCACACACCATGCAATTTAACCTGTGAAAGTGTACAATTATGTGGGTTTAGTTTATCACAAATTGTGCATTCACGGTTGTTGCTGTCATGTGCCATCGAGTCTATTTTGACTCATAGCAAGTCCATGTGACAGAGCAGAGCTGCCCAACACGGTTTTCTAAGTTGTAATCTTTACAGGGGCAGATCACCAGGTCTTTCTCCCGTGCAGCCACTAGGTGAGTTCTAATCACCAACCTTTCAGTTACCAGCCGAGCACTTAAACGTTGTATCACCAGGGCACCTGGTGCAACCGTTACCACTATCTAATTACAGAAAATTTTGATCACCACAAAAACAAATCTGTACACATTAGCAGTCACTCCTCATTTCCCATTCCCTAGCCCTTGGCAACCATAATCTACTTTCTGCCTGTACAGATTTCCCTCGTGTGTTTCATGTAAATAAAATCATAAATATTTTGTCCTTTGTGTCTGGCTTTCACTTAACATCATGTTTTCAACGTTCTTCCATGTTGTAGCAAGTATCAGAATTTCATTCCTTTTCATGGCTGAAAAATTCTCCATTGCATGAATACACTGCATTTTTGTTCATTCATTCATCAGTGGATGGACATTTGGTGTATTTCCACTTTTGGGCTATTATGAATTATACTACTATAACCATTTGTGTACCCATCTTTGTGTGAACATAAGTTTCAAATTCTCTTGGGTATCTAGGAAAGAAATAGCTGGGACATTTTATGTTTATGCTTAACACTTTGGGGATCTGGCAAACTTTTTGTCATGGTGGCTGCACCATTTTTCATTCCCACTAGCAATGTATGAAAGTTTTACTTTTCCCACAATCCTGCCAACACTTGTGATTATCTGTGTTTTTTTTTTTTTTTTTTTAATACTCATACCCTGGCTTAGGCAAACAGATAACACACTGAACTGGTAACCTAAAGTCTGGAGGTTTGAGTCCATCTAGAGGTGCCTCAAAAAACAGGCATAGAAATTTACATCTGACAAATCAGCCATTGAAAATCCCATGGAGCACAGTTCTATTCTGACACCCAAGACTTCACCATGAGTTGAACTCAACTTGATGCAACTGTTAGAGTGTGAGGAGCCATACATTGATAGGAAACTTCCAGAAGTTCAAGCTGAATTCAGAAGAGGAGATGTGGTCTTAGGCTCGGTTCTCTAGAGAAGCAAAACCAGTAATGTGTGCATATATATTTATATATATATATAAAGAGAGATTTATACCAAGGAAATGGTTCACAGGGTTTTTAGAGGCTGTAAGACCCAAGTCCATGAGTCAGGAAAGAGAATTCTCCCAATTCACATAGCTGCAGGGGCTGGGGAACCCAAGATCGGCAGGCTGGAGAGCAGTGTTGTTAGCCTGTGAAGATCGACGATCGGCAGCCAAGACTGCTGGCAAGCTGCTAGCCCAACTCCCAAGAACCAGAGGCCAGATGAACAGGAGCCAGCTGTAGGATCCTGAATGAGCAAAAGCCCCGGCAAAGCAAGCAGGAAGGAAGTAGGCAGAGGAGGGCGTGGAGATGAAGGCTGACGGGGCAATGAGCGATCATGGGCCCAACCCCTGCGGGTACCACTCAGCAGAGTCCATCATGGGGGTCAACACTTATCAAATTTCAGCAGGGAAGTAATCACAACATGATACTACTGCCAAAACACTGAGAATCATGGCCCAGCCAAGTTGACACACAATCTTAACCATTACAAGGTGGAAAGAGAGATATCATTGGTGTTGTTAGATGGATCCTCGCTGAAAACAGAGAAAACCAGAAAGATATTCCCCTGTGCTTTATCAACTACACAAATGCATTTTAAACAAATTATGGGTAACACTGCAAAGAATGAAAATTTCAGAACACTTAATTGTGCTCAGGTGGAACCTCTACATGGATCAAGGGATAGTCATTCATACAGAATAGGGGGTTATGTGTGGTTCAAAATAAGAAAAGGAGTACAGCAGGGTTGTATCCTTTCACCTTACTTGTTCAGTCTGTATGTTCAACAAACAATGTGGCATCAGGATTGAAGGAAGACTTATTAACAACCTGTGGTATTCAGATGGCAGAACCTTGCTTGCCAAAAGTGAAGATGACACAAAGCACTTATGATAAAGGTCAAACACTACAGCCATCAGTATGCATTATACCTAAACATGAAGAAAACTTTCCTTACAAGTGGACCAACAAACATCATGATAAATGGAGGAAAAAATTTAAGTTCATTCTACTTGGATCAGCAATCAATGTCCATGGAAGCAGCCATCAAGAAATCAAACTATATATTGCATTGGGGATATCTGCTGCATAAGACATCTTTAAAGTTTTAAAAAGCTAATATGTAAATTTTGATGACTAAGGTGCATCTGACCAGAGCCATGGTCTTTTTGATTGCCTTATATGCATAGGAAATTTGGATAATGAGAAAAGGTGACAGAAGAAGAATTGATAGGTTTGAACTGTGGTTTCAGCAAAGAATACTGAATATACCATGGACTTCGAAAAGATGAAATAAATCAATCTTAGAAGAAGTACAACCAGAAAGTTCCTTAGAAGCAAGGATGGCAAGACTTTGACTCTCTTACTTTGGACATGTCACCAGGAAAGACCAATTGCTAGAAAAAGACGCCATGTTTGGTAAAGTAGAGGGCCAGTGAAAACAACAGAAACCCTCAATGTGATGTATTGACACAAGAGCACAACAATGGACTCCAACATGCCAATGATGGTGAAGGTGGTACAGGGCTGGGCAATGTTTGTCCTGTGAGGTAGGAGTCCATATTCATTATTTGCATGTGGATAGTCAGTTTTTTCAGTGCCATTTGTTGAAAAGACTTTTCTTTCCACCAATGAATTTTCCTGACTTGGCCAAAAATCATTTGGCCATAAATATTAGGGTTTACTTCTTGACTCTCATTTCTATTCCTTGATCTCTATGTCTATCCTTATAGCAGAACCACACTGTCTTGATTACTGTGGCTCGTAGTTTTGAAAGAAATCATTGACCAGGGATGTTCTGTTTTAAGGTTGTTCTGAGTATTTTAGGTCTCTTGCATTTTCATATGAACACTGAAGAAAACTTGTCAACTTCTGCAGACATCTGTTGGGATTTTGAATGTGTAGATCAATTTGGGCAGTGTTGTCATCTTAACAATATTACTTCTAATCCAAGAAAATGAGATGCCTAACAAATTATTTGGATCTTTAATTTTTTAAACAATTTTTATAGTTTTTGGTGTACAAATTTTACACTTCTTTTATTAAAAATATTCTAAATATTTTATTATTTTTGATGCCATTGTAAATATTATTGGTTTCTTGATTTCATTTTGGATTGCTTATTGCTAGTGCTTAGAAGCACAATTGATTTTTGTAATTTATCTTGTATTCTGCAATGTTGCTGAACTCATTAGTTCTAATAGATTTTTAGTTGATAAACAGTGTTACTTCTTCCTATCTAATCTAGATGCCTTTAATTTCTTTTACTTACCCAGTTTCCCTCACTAGACCCAGCACAATGTTGAACAGAAGTGGCAAGAGTGGACATCTCTGCATTCTTCCTGAACTTTGGGTGAAGAAATAGGTCTTTCACCATTTTGTATGATTCGTTCATTTTTTTTCATTTTTTTCTCTTTCTGTTCTTCGTGTTTCATAATCTCTGTTTCTCTAGTTTCAAATTTGCTGATAATTCTGCAATTAAATCTACTGTTGAGCACCTTAGTGAATTTAACCCTCAAGATACTGTGGTTTTTAACTCCCAAATTTCCATAGGGTTCTTTTTAAAATCTCTCTTTATTGATGTTCTTTGTATGTTATGCCTTTCTTTAAATTCTTAGGCACGTTGTACAAATGGTGTGGTGAGGGCATCTAACCTCCTCTAACTTTACAAGAAAGAGAGAGAATTACCTCTGCTTTGTTTAATAATTCATTGCAATGGCCACACGGAACTCACAGACCATACTCGCAGTTATGGGTTTTATTAGGGAAATAACAGGTTACAATTAGGTCAGGAATGACTCAGGATATAGTTCTTTGGTCTGGACAGCTTTTCAGCCATGCCCACAGGTAAGCCTTTCCCTCAGCCCCTGCACTCCTGGGACCCTGGGGGTGGTCTCTGCCCTGCTCTGGCAAGTGTTACAAAGCTCTTTAGCTCTGCCAATAAGTGCCTGGGGCACCCCATTCTACCAGGAAGCCTCCTGCCCAAAAGTGCTGAGCTCTCCTGCTCTGTGGGTTGGCAAGCTTAGCTCCGCTGACAAATGCCCAGAGGCACCCTGCTCCATTAGGAACCCTCCTGCCTGAAGGCACTCAGCTCTCTCACTCTGTGGGTTGGCACATCCTCTGTAACAGCCTTGCTCTATGGCAGGGAATCCCACCTTGCCTTCGAGGCTGGTCTCCTTGTTCTGCTACTGCCGTTTCTCTGCCACCCACTTCTCGCCATCTTGCACCATCGCCGGTGTTTTCTGTCTCCTAAGTCTAGGAGGTTCTCAGTGCAGGGACCCCAGGTCCAAAGGACATGGTCTGCTCCTGTCTCTTCTTCTTGGTGGTAGTGAGGTCCCCCCTTTCCGCCTCTGGGATGGCTCATTTTAAGCCTAGCAGGATGGGAAAATTGACCACTTCCCTCATTAGAGTTCCATATACCTTATTTGTATGGTGTCATTCCCACAAGTGTGCAATGCACCTTATTTACATTATTACTAAGCTTTCCAATCTTCTTGGTGGACCATAAAACCGTTGCTGTTGAGTGGATTCCAACTCATACCGACCCTATAGGACAGAGTAGAACTGCCCCATAGGGTTTCCGAGGAGCACCTGGTGGATTCGAACTACCAACCTTTTGGTTTGCCGTAGCTCTTAATCACTATGCCACCAGGGTTTCCTTGGTGGGCCATAAGAACCTTATTTGCAGAGTCACACCCAATCATTTGGTGGGAGTTACAAGACCCTGATGAGAAAGGTCATATAAAAGCGATGCATTGCACTGCATGTGTTCTTTGAACATATTTAAAATCATTAATTGGAAGTCTTTGTCTGCTAAGTCTAAACCTGGGAAAATTTGTTGCAACCATAATTATCTAACTTTAGAACATTTTAATAATCCCCAAAAGAAACACTCTTCTCAATAACTTGCTATCCTGATTCTATCAGCCCAACCGTTGGTAACCATAAATAAGGTTTCAACCTCTTTGAATTATGAATTATCCTATTAAGAGAAATTAACCATCTTAGGAACTCCCTCTAATTTTGATTTGGTGTCTGTCATTAATTGTGAAACATTCTCAGTCATTTTTACTTCAAATATTTCTTCTTCTTTCTTCTTTCCTTTCCTTTCTTCCAGTATTCTCATAGATGCATGTTATAACTTTTACAGTTGTTCCACAGTTCTTGGATATTCCATTCCATGTTTTTCTTTTTCTCTTTGAATTTCATTTTGGGAGGTGGTTTCTACTGATATATCTTCAAGCTCACTGACTCTTTCCTTGACCCTGGCTAGAGTATGGGTGAGCCCATCAGAGGCATTTATCATTTCTATTACAGTGTTTTTGATTCCTAGCACTTTTAAAATTCTTTCTTAGAGTTTTAATCTCTCTGCTTACATTACTCATCTGTTGTCCAGTTTTTCTGTTAGAGCCCTTATCCTATTATTAATAGTTATTTTAAGTTCCTGGTCTGAAAATTCTAATTTCTCTGACATATCTGTGTCTGTTTCGATGCTTGCTTTATTTCTCCAGATTATGTTTTTTCTTGCCTTTCAGCATGCTTTGGAAATTTTTTGTCAAAAGCCAGGCATAATATACCAGGTAATAGGACTTTAGGTAAATAAGCCTTTATTATAGTAGTTTCCCTTGATTAGTGGTCTTTGTTACAGAGATCAGAAGGAAGAACAGAAGGCTCTGGTTCTGACTGTATCCCAGAATGGTTACTGCATTGCAGTGAGTTGCTATTATATGGCCCTTGTAGCCATGGTCTTGTAACCCCCACAAAATGATTGGGTGGTACTATGCAGATAGGGTGCTTGTGGCCCACCAAGGGGACTGGACAGCCTGCTAATGCAAATAAAGTGCATGGATCCCTCCTAGGGAATTGGTTAGTTTTGCCATCCTACTAGGCTTAAAAGGAGCTAATCCCAGAGGTTGAAGGGGACCTCACTATCATCAAGAAGAAGAGGGGGAGCAGAGCACACCCTTTGGACCCAGGGTTCCTGAGAACCTGCTAGATCCTGGAGATAGAGAGTTGTAACACTAAAGACGGTATGAGACGGAAGCAGCACGGGACTGACAGGCTAGGCTCACTGACCCACAGAGCAAGACAGCTGAGCACTTTTGGGCAGGAGGCTTCCTCGTGGACTGGGGTGCCTCCAGGCACTTACTAGGTGAGCTAAAGAGTTTTGTAACACTTTCCTAAGCAGGAAGGAAATCAGGCCGAGAGCCAAGGCCAACAGCCAAGGGCTCAAGGCCAAGACAGACGCCTGCCTGTGGGCATATTGAGAAAAAGCTGTCCTGATCAAAGAAGTTGTTTGAGTTGTTTCTGTTACTCCCAAGTTGATCCTGATCCTGAACTGTAACCTGTCACTTCCCTAATAAATCTCATAATCATGAGTATAGTTTGTGAGTTCTGTGTGGACAGGCAAGCAGAGAAGTAGAGAGTGCCATGGGAGGGACATCTGGGGTCAGAATTGGTAAAAAGGTTGAAGAGTGGAGGCATGTCTGACCTCTACCTCATAGGAGTCAGCTTTGGGCTGATGCTGATGGTGATTCTCTCTCTTCCCCCTGAAGTCAGACCAGAAAGTCTGACACTATGCCATTTTTACAGTTACTTTTACCTCCCCCTGCTGGAAGCAAGAATTTTTCTTTGACCTTCACAGCGAAAATCTGGTTGGGCTCCTGGAGGTAAAACTCACCCTCCAGAAGATTTAGACCCTAGAATTTTTTAAATCTTAAGTGAGTCCACACTGAGTCTCCAGCAATTCTTTAATTATAGTTTAAGTGCTCTTGCCAGTACTGTCTTCAACAGCTTTTTCTGCTGGACTTTTGCTCTATGTATGCTGTGATTGTATCATCCTTCCTCTCCAGTTTTGGGGGCAGTGATTTTCCCATTTATTATATGCATTTTGCTAAGAATACCTTCCTAAAAGTTACCAGCTCTATAGAGTTGTACTTTATGTGTTAAACTACTGTTGCATTATAGGGGATATAGCCATATCAGATAACCAGTGTCAAAATAACAGTTGTGAAATTTGAGGCAAAGGAATCAGGAAATTCCTGGAGAGAAAGTTAAAACATTTGTCAAAATAGTTATTAGAAAATATGGAAATATCCCAAATATTAATTTATAAATCAAAACTGTGATCCTATGGAACAAGTTTTGAGAAAAAATCCGTTGTCAATGAGTCAATTCCTATTCGTCGTGACTCATCGGACAGAGTAGAACTGCCCCCATAGGGTTTCCAAGGAGCAGCTGGTGAATTTGAACTGCCAACCTTTATGGTTAGCAGTGGTAGTTCTTAACCACTGCACCATCAGGGCTCAAATTTTGGAATAGAAGTAAAATTTCTTTAAGACCACAAATAATCATTTTCACCAGTTCTCACCACTGAAAGATTTGTTGGATATGATAATACTGTGAATGGGAAAACAATTCAGGACAGAAATACACTCGCAAGTAAGTTGATCTGAATTTAGGACCTACAACTGCAAAATAAACCACAGAGTCATGTCAAATGGACAAAAAAAAAAAAAAAACACAGAATGCTCTGAAAAAATGGCAATCAACAAATACAAGAGGGCAGCAGAGTAAAGGCAGCTAAAAAAAAATCTACATAGTCTGGCACATTAAAATGTTTTACGGCATTAAAAAAGAAAGAAAATTTAAAAGCAACAGAAAAACAGGCAACTTACTGAAAACCCTGCATGGCAGATTCAGTTTGCAAACGTCATTCCGATGTTTGCCATGGACAATAAAGCTGCCTTCTCACCATGAGAGTGTATGTGGTGGTAGAGGTCTTCCTGACTCTCTTTCTCGTACACAAAGTGTCAACCTAGATGTCTGTGGAGCAGGTTACAGACGAGGCACTATTCTCTGGAGAGGACCAGACCATGGAGTTTCCACTGGTTAGGGAACAACCCAGCTTTAGTATTCTAGAAACTCTGCAAGTGCAGGATTATGACAGTGGAGAACTTTGACTGCATCCTCTACTTTGCACCATTCTCTTTTCCTGTATTTACAGAATCTTCCCAATCTTCTAATAGTTCAGGGACTGTTAAAAACATACACATGAGGCAGTGGTGGTTCAGTGGTAGAATTCTCGTCTTCCATGTGAGAGACCTGGGTTCAATTCCCAGCCCATGCACCTCAGGCACAGTCACCACTCACCCATCAATGGAGGCTTGCATTATGCTTTGATGTTGAACAGGTTCCAGGGAAGCTTCTAGACTAAAAGAAACTAGGAAGAAAGGCCTATGAAAATTAGCCAGTGAAAACTCTATGGATCACTAGGTCCTTCTCCAAGTGATCTTGGGGGTGGAGACAGACCAGGCATTCAGTGTTTCCTTCCAGCCCATTGTGCATGGGGTCACCATGAGTTGGGCCTCTCCAGGGCAGCTAACAAGAACATACACTTTTCAGCTAGCCTTCAGGTCTTGGTTCTCAAATATGTTCAGGTGTCTGCCTAACTTTCCTTTGGCTCCAGCCTCTTCATAAATCGCCCTCATGGTGGCACCACCAGGCTCTTCTCTGGCTTCATCCTCCAGCCGGACAATCCACTGATCTGGAAGAAAGTATACAATTACGTAGGTTTAGTGATCACAGAATTATGCAACCACTGTTTTTGTTCTTAGGTACCACTGAGTCGATTTCAACTCACAGCAACCCCATGTGACAGAGCATAAGTGTCCCGTAGGGTTTTCTAGGCTGTAATCTTTTTTTTTTAAATTTACATTTGTTTATTGTTCTAACATTTTATTTCGAACATCAAACAATGCACCAAAACATGATCCATTTATCTTAAGAAAACTGTCTTTACCATAACTAAGAGTACTGTACTGATGTTTACAATTAATTTCTGACACCTTAGAAGTTAATAATAACAGAAACAGAGCTAAGATGGTGAAATAGTCAGAAGCATTAAGCCATTCTCTGCAACAAAGACCCATAAAACCACGAAAACAGATACAAATGTCAGTCCTAGAACCCTGAACCTTAAATGAAGGGATACAGTATTAGATCAGAAATCACTGAAAAGAGAAACTGATAAAAAATGATGAATAACTAGAAATACGGAGTGGAGGTTCCCAACCAACTGGCAGGACACAGCATGGCCATCTTAGAATAAAGCTAACAACCCCATGCGAAGAACGCAGAAAGACACTTTCACAGAATACCCAATAGGAGATAGAGGTATGGTGCAGACATACCAGAGCTAATTAAGATGACGTTTGCTGGCTGCAGCTCAAGGAGGTGACTAGACACTGTCACGCACTAACCATAGGAGTATGCTCCTAAAACTCACACCCCTCTGGGTGTGCAGACCAACAGGAGGCAGCTGCAGGATACTGCACAGGCAAAAACCAGAATGTCTGCTTATATTCGGATGCAGGCCACACACCCAAGGAAACTCCCTTTCAACTGATTGGCTACTCACAGCAGATCCCATCATGGGGGTAATCACATATCAAGTCTCAAGAGGGCGGTGATCACAACATTATACTACTGCCAAAACACTGAGAATCATGGCCCAGCCAAGTTGACACACAATCATAACCATCACAAATGGGCTCCAGCATAATAACAATTGTGAGGATGGCACAGGACTGGGCAATGTTTCGTTCTGTTGTACAAAGGGTCGCTATGAGTCAGAACCCACTGGACAGCACCTAACAACAGCAACACAACAAGAACCTCCTAAACTGTGAGAAAATAAATTTCTGTTTGGTAAAGCCACCCATTCAAGTTATTTTTGTTATAGCAGAACTGGATAACTAAGAGGAAACCCTAGTGGCGTACAGGTTAAGACCTGTGGCTGCTAACCAAGAGATCGGCAGTTTGAATCCACCAGGTGCTCCTTGGAAACCCTATGGGGCAGTTCTACTCTGTCTGATAGGATTGCTATGAGTTGGAATAGACTCGATGTCAACGGGTTTGGTATGGTAGATAACTAAGACAGTACCCACTGAAGCCACATTTGATTTTTTTTAAGATCATTAAAAAATGGATGGTATGGCAAAAATAACTACCATCTTGGGTCACTTAACATCCATGATGTATTCTGTGAAATAGGATGTTATGTGATTTGGCTGTTGTGCGAACACCATATTATATACAGGTAGTCCCTGGGTTATGAACTTCTGACTTACATACAGCCCATAATTATGAACCAACCCCTGTAAAGCTTATTATATTGAAAATTCAAGGTGCATACAGTGGTTCTTAATAACAAACTGGTGCTACTTTGCAATATGTATCAAAACATTATTATTAGTACTGTATTATTATGTAAAAGATGTTTTAGTCTATCTAGAAGTGTTTCTTCAATGTTTTTTATGCATATAAAGATACACTACATACTATATACTAAGACAAACATTTGACTAACTGATGTTAGATACAAACTGTACCTAACTGTTCTGACTTAAGTACAAATTTGACTTAAAGACAGGTTTAGGAACAGAACTCGTTCATAATCCAGGGACTACCTGTATAACCTTATGTGACCACGGATGTATATGTGGCCAGATGTTGCCCAAACAGACATTAAGCAGTGCATGACAGCATTTTAAAACTTTGGCTACTAAATCAAATTGTATAAGACCATGTTCTGATCAAATCTAACACACTTTTGGGCCAGATTTAGCCTTCCAGGCAAGTTTAAGACCTTCATTCTGATGTCTTTCTTTTTTCCTTTAAAAGCTCTTTCCTGCTTCTCAGCTTCATGTTCACAATGCTAGTTATGACCCGTTAGTGAATCAACTGAATTTATGGTCTTAGTCCTGTTTTTACCTAAATCTAACAGACTGACACATCCTGCTCAGATAGTCTTTCTAATTTAAAGCTGCTCCAAATTATATCTATGCAAATATCAATTTTTTGGTTATTCCAGTATAGGGGTTGGGGTGGCCAAGTAAATAATGCACAATTCCTCTGTCCAAATCACAGACAACTGAGAGATAGATGCGGTGATCAGACGATAGATTGTGTCTTAGTTATCTAGTGCTGCTATCACAGAAATACCACAAATGGCTGGCTTTAACGAATGGAAATTTATTTTCTCAGGGTTTAGGAGGCTAGAAGTCTGAAGTCAGGGTGCTGGCTGTAGGGGAAGGCTCTCTCTGTGTCAGCTCTGGAGGATGGTCCTTGTCTCTTTTAGCTTCTGCTCTTGGATGATCTTCATGTAGCTTAGCATCTCTCTTCCCCCCATCTCTGCTCTGCTGGCTTGTTTAATCTCTTTTATATCTCAGAGAGATTGACTCAAGATACAACCTACACTAATCCTGCCTCATTAACATAACAAAGATAATCCATTCCCAAATGGAATTATTACCTCAGGCATAGAGGTTAGGATTTACAACACATATTTTGGGAGGACATAATTCAATCCATAACACACGGAGATCAAAATTTATATTTTTACTACTGTGAAGACTGGCTTTAAATCAGTGGCAACAATAGCTTTGCTATCACTTCATCCCAGGACTGTACTTGCTTAATAGTCATAGGTTTTCCTGGCAGGAGAAGAGCCTACCCTGCTAAATATATGGCATGGCCCAGAGAATGCAGTCTCTCTCCAAAGATGTACTAGAACTATTATGAAAATGTAGAGTGAGTGGTATGAGTAGGCCCATTGTGTTCTCCCAGACTTAATAATCAACACAGTCCTTCATGGGCCACCTAGGGTATGTAGAGAGGGCCAGGGAGTGTTCATATTCAAAGTCCCTGGACATGGAAACATGAAGATTAGAGATAAAACGCTCCCCCTACCTGCAGTTTTCTTAGGTAACTTCTTTTTGGTTGATTTTATGAGGTCCACCTTGTTTCGGTCAGCCCCTAGGCAGATCCTGCTTTCCAGCCTTAAGGCAGACCCTTCTGCATCTTCTGATCAATACTCTTTCCTGCTTTGCTCATTATAGTTAGTTGTTTCTGACTCATTGATGTAACTATGGTCTCATCTGTCTGCTCAAATCTCCATATATTCCAAACACCCTCATGTTCTTTCGACACCTCTGCTCTGCTTTGCTCTATTCTCTCTTCCTATCCCACTGTGACTTGTCCAGTCTGTTTCCTTCTTTATCTCTATTCTGGTATTTCTGAAACCCTAGAACTCATGATCCACAGAGATCCAGTCTGAGTTATATGCTTTCTTAGAAGCACCCTAATTCCAAGGCTCATTTCCCCACAAAACCACATGAGAAAAGTATTAAATGGAGACTGAATCTTTAGAAAGTCAGTTATAACACACTTACGTGGTTGTGACTTAGTAATTATGAGAGACCAGTACAAAATTCTCTACTGAATCTTTTCAGCTTTCTGCTACATTCACCAAACTTCAAAGTTTTCCCAACTCCTCTGCAATAATAAATTTTAATCTGTAAATAACATAAATAAATTTTAATTAAAAAAAATCTTAACTTCCTCTATCTCTGATCACATTCTCAAACATCTTCTGAAAGCTCTCTGAATTAATATGCTTTTCTTCCTTTACGGGTTCTGAAATTTCATGTTTCAGCTTCTAAATGCATTCCACCTTCCATCTGTTCCTTCTACCATTCCTCCTTTTCTTGCCTCATTTTTCGTTCCTTTTTTCCCTTCCTTTCTTCCTTCATTTCAAATTTGTTACATGACTATTAGTGACAGATTCTGTGACAGAGTGGGGGAAAAATATCCACAGCCTCTGTCTTCAGGAAGGTCATATTCAGACAGGTAAATGGGCTTGATAAAGTCTCTCAGAAGTAAAGCAAGAGTCAAATGGGAACACTGAGGAGGGAGCTCTAACCTAGATTGCGGTGATGGAGGCATCAAATACTTCTGGTGTCTTTGCTGTTAGTTGCTGTCCAGTTGGCACTGATTTATGGTGACTCCATGTGAAACAAAACAAAATGTTCTGCAGAATCTTCATGATCATTAGCATATTGGAGTCCATTGTTGTGGCTGATTGTTGTGCTTTCTGATCTAGGGGGCTCATTCATCTTCCAGCACTGTATCAGACAATATTGTCATCCATAGGGTTTTCATTGGCTAATTTTCAGATAGATCACCAGACCTTTCTCCCTAGAATGTCTTAGTCTGCAAGTTCCACTGAAACCTGTCCACCATGGTTTAACCTTGCTGATATTTGAAACACTAGTGGCATAGCTTCCAGTGTCGTAGCAACACATAAGTCACCAAAGTACAACAAACTGCGAGACAGGTGGTAGTCTTGGAGGTAGTAATATCTAAAATGGGTCTTAGAGAATAAGTTGGAAATAGCCAGGTTTAAGGAGGGCAGGGATATGATGAAATTTGCAGTGAAGAGAAGTCTGAATGACTGAAGAGGAACAAGGCCAGTGGTGTGCTGGTAAATGCTTAACAACCAGCTTCCCAGGAAAAAAATTGAAAGCCCTGATTTATGTTAATTGTCAAATTCTCTTCTGTGAATACTACCATCATAGTTGATGTCAAGATACAATCATGATGGCAATGGGCTCTCAAATAATTAAAATATTTAACAAATGGGTCTTGTGAACCTATACCAGCTGACTGCAGTACAACACTGGGCGGGCAAGGCTTGAGACAGGAGGCTCTTTCATGATTTTCACCACGTTATGGCGTTGTGATACTTTTTTTAAACGAATAGCATGTGAAAATTAAGGAGAAAGATTCATAAAACAAGTGAAGCTCCAGTATGCTCCCAGTAGAATATAGGCCTCCTGTACCCTAGTTTCCAGAGGTAGACACAACTCTATGTGTTAGCACCTGTGCTGAGTAAGGACTCCACCAGATAGGTGAAGCTCCATACGTTCCTATAAATGACCTGATGGCCCCTTTCTAAATACTTTTGGAAACTCAACTCACATCTCTGTGTGCTCGCCAGGAATGAATGACCAATACAAAACAATCCCAGCTAACTTTTACTTTGGCATTGGATGGAATTGAATGCCAGTCTCACAGGCACTGCATCCCTCATCTGGCCCGTGCTGGAACCCCTTCTTACTACACCACCCATGACAATGGTCCATGGCCATAGGTTCCTGGTGTCGGAATCAGGAAGGAGATGCTGCCATGACTCCTCTCTTCCAAAAGCAAAATTAAATATCCTGCTGCTCTGGCTGGAGCTGCAAACTGAAAGGGCACTCTTGATTTTGTAGGATTTGTCAGTTAGAGTGGCTTTTCATTCCTCTCAATTCTCTTCATCGTTGAAATTTCCAAATGGATTTTTACATATTGTTTCATTTATGTAGGAGGGAAGAGAACGGAGCTAGTGTTATTTGAATAGTTAATAAGTGCCAGAGCTGTGCTACATAGATTCCACATGCACATTTTTTATCTCCTGTATAGCCTACAAAGCCTTCTGAGAGCCAGCATTGTTTTTTTTCTCCTCTTCATGTACCTCACCCTCTCTTTCTTCTAATACTCCTCTTCTTCTTCTCCCTCCTCTTTATACTCATCCTCTTCTTCCTTCTTCCTCTCCTCTCCTTCTTCTATATGACAAGAAGTTAAGGCTCAGAGATGTTCAGTTGTCTTCTTCATGAAAACAACTACCAAGTGGCATAGCCATAGTATACCACCAAGTTGTAATTAGGACTGGGTATAAATCATACTACACCAAGATCTCACTGCTTTTGCCCTCACATTATTTCTAGGCATCTCATTCATGGAGAAACATATTCCAGGATTTGTCTAGAAGAAGCTGAGCCAAGAACCAAAGTAAAGGCTCTCATGAAATTTTCCTCCCTTCTGAGATAAAATGTTTTGCTACCAAGGACAACCAGCTGAGAACCAAGCTGAGTTCCAAATCTTTCATGCCCAGCTGGTATAATCCAACTAACTCATCATGTGGTTTTACTTCCTGATCTGAATCTCTAACCTGTGCACCCTTTTTGATGTCCTGCAGCCATCTCTGGTCCCTATTTAAAATGTCCTAGTCACTGCATAATTTCCCTGAGGCTCCTTTAACTCCCTAATTTGCTGATCATACCACTTTCCCACCTGTAAATGCATGTTTCATATTTATATTTTCCATTATGAAAATAAACCCATTACTGCGAGTCAATTCCCATTCATAGTGACCCTATAGGACAGAGTAGAAGTACTCCACAGGGTTTCCAAGCAGCACCTGGTGGATTCGAACTGCTGACCTTTCGGTTAGCAGCTGAACTCTTAATTTTCCACTACACAGAAAGGAAATTTGTCTCTTTTGTCCTCTTTTGGGTGCTCAGTGATCCTCCCAAAGACTAACACTTTGGTGGCCACTGATAAAGATACGTTGCTGCTGTTGTTGCAGGTTTTGAGATGCACCATGCAGGAGGAGCTGGAGGCAGCACAGAACAAACCTTCTGTGTGTGATTTATTCCACACACCCACCCTGCATAAACGATCTGCCTCACATTTTTTGTGAGGTAGGCTTTGCACAGTGCATGAGGAATGTTAAAATAGCAAGCCTATTTCTGATTTTAAAGGATACAAGAATGTTGTGGGGGACAGACTTGGAGACAAATGATGAGAATATACAAAATAATTACTATGTTTGGAGTTAGTCAAAGGGCTATGAAAAGACTCAGAGGAAATAATTATACAATGAGGAGTTAAGTATGTCACATCATCCTACAAGGTTCACTCATCCCAGGAGACTGATGGTGAGAATGTCAACCACAGTCCAGATCTTGGCTTTTAAGTTTCTTCATTGCTTCTTTCCATTTTAATTGAGGTTAAACTTAAAAACAGTAAAGTGTATTAAAAAATATACAGTTCAATGAATATTTCCGTATGTAAATATGGAACCAAAAGCTAGATCAAGACATAGAAACATTCTAACTCCTAGGACGTCCCATCATGTAGCCTCCACAACGTACTCTCCACATTACAAAAAATAAACTTAACAATTCCGTTCTTCATTATCATACAATTTTTGATAACAATTTAAAAATCATCACCAAGAAAGAAAATATTCTACAAAACAACTGTGCCTTAATGCTTTACTGCCAGCCACTGGTTGACTGGGCCAAAGTCATGGTCAATTGCAGAACATAGGCTCTAAATCTTATGATGTGTCTTTCTTCTATTGTTCATCACAGATTTGCAGTCAGTATACCTCATTTTGGCCTGTTGCTCAACCTCCAGCACCTGGGGAGCAATGTTTTCCTCTTCCAAGTTCTTTTTGGCATAGTCTTCCTTCTAGGCAAAGGTCTGGCACTTTTGACTATCAATCATATCGGCCGTGCAGGAAGCCAGACCATTTTCATGTTCCTGTAGGGTATTTCTATTCTGCTCCTCATGTTTGTACCTCAAGGTGAGAAAATATCAAGGTTAGAAAAAGAAGTGGCTTCTCCCCATTGCTCTGGGATTGTACTGTCTTACCTGCCTAAGTAGGAGGAAAGGAGCCTAAGGGTCTCCTGAAACCAATCTACAGGTTTAGGACAGATTCTGCCATGAACTTGTTAGGAATGGAGGCAAAGGTCAGCAAGGGTCAGCCCAGACATTTAGTTGTCTTCATTATCACTGAGAAATGTCTGGAAAATAATGACATTTTCTCCAGAACCACAATTGATCACTTGCCCTTTGCCCAGTCACACGTTTAATAACAATCATTGAGGGAATAGGCCTTGTAACTGTATGAGGACACAGTATTGTCACTTCCTTTTCTGGGCTCTCATTACAACAGCTCCGGTGACAATTACTCCCTGATCTCTATGTGTTCACTTGTGTGTCTGGTATTAGGTCACCATGACTGCAAACCTGGGTTAGTGGAGGCTTTTTGGCTTCAAGAAAATAAAAATACTTTGTCTCCGTTGAAGAAGTATACAGCGGGGATAAGAGGTTAAGCATATTAAGGTCCTCTCTTAGAATTTTAATTTTACTAAATGAAATGATCATATGTAGTGATTAGGGGACCCATGTGCTTACCACACTTCACGTATTTCCCAGCTGAGTAATGTATTTTACAGGACCAGATGGTGGCTCCAATTCTATTGAATGTCAGCAGTGATGCAAGTTGGCTGCCTTAGAATAGACCACACTCCAATGTTGCAAAGCTATCATATTTTTTTAACTGAGTAGAAAACTGACTGTCTTAAACTTCCCTTCCGTGGTTCACAACATCTTTTCTCCCTCCCAAAGAGTTTCTTGTTGTTGATTGCTGGATCATTATTTTAAGTCACGCTTATCTTCATTCTTTCCGTTACAATTGAAGTCTTCTCCTTTATTACTCTCATGTGCCATACTTGTCCCTGGTCAATATTATATCTTCACCTAAGTTTTCAACTCCTCAAGGACATGGATGCGTCTTAGACTCCTCAGAATTTGCCCACATGACAGTCCTATGTTCTACAGTAGGAGTATAGAAGGCATAGGCAGAACAACGGAGGGAAGCTCCTGCCAGACTCAATCTCCCCTCTCGTCCTCTGGAAAATCTTCGATATGCAGGGAGAGTTGGGACAATTTTTCAGGTCTTTTTATTCACTATTTGTCTTTGTCAAGGTTCTCCAGGAAAACAGAACTGGTGAGATGGATGTTTTTATAAAGAGAGATTTGCTTCTAGGCATTGGCTTAAGGGATTGTGGAGACAGCAATTCCAAAATCCTTAGGTCTTGTAACAGTCTGGAGCCTCTTGCTGGCTCATGAGATTAGAGGAGGCTGGCAAGTTCAAAATCTGTAGGTTAAGTGGCAGGCTGCAGACCTAAGCAGACTTCCGTCCCAAGACCTATAAATCAGATAACGGGAAGAGTGCAGATTCAAGACAGCGAGTTTTTCCAAATTAACTACTTATAGTCTAGTGGCAAACCATCTGGAAGGTGACGACATCACATGGCATTAGATTACATTATGGAACAGCAACTAGTCCAGAGTTTGGCCAAACCACTAGGAACCATAGGCTAGCCAAGTTGACAAGTACAATTAACCATTACACTATTTAAGATGTAATAAGTTGACAAGTCACATGTCTCAGATCACCAGCCAGTCCACATTCTCTGCCTCTGTGCATTTTTCTATGCAATATGTTTTATGCTTGCAAAACTCTTCTGTATTTTGGGAATGCTGAATGCTTCAGCTCAAATTTCCTGATCTGACTGGTCTTCCTTTCTCTAGAAATGAAGGCTCTAAATACAGTTTTGGCAACTTTGGGAATGGGCACTACTTCTACTGCTATCACCTGTTCTGTTGCCCACTCCAGTGAACTTTTCCCCACGGTAATCAGGTACAAAATGCTCTGTCAGGGTCAAAGCAGAACTTTCCCAGCTAATTGTCACTTATGGAAGAAAGAAAACACACTGGTTAGTTATCACAAGCAGTCCATTTTATAGTCATAATAATAACAACAAATTATAGCCAAAATTTATTGAAAGTTGACTTTTTGCCAGGCACCGTGCCAAAAAAAAAAAAAAGAAAAAGCCCTTTAGTGCATCATCTCACCTAATCTTCTGAACCATTCAAAGGGTAAGTGCTATGGGCATCATTATGTTTTAAATGATGAAAATCTGTCTTGATGCACTTGTGAACTTGAAGATAATACCCAGCAAACAAGACAGCGCATTTCAGAAGCAAGGGAATGCAGTCAGTCTCCATGTGTGCAAACACTCTGCTGTAGTGGTTCCCATAATGAAAGCAAAATAATATAACAAAATTTAATGTGTGGATTTTACCAGATTTATCTGTATTGTTATTCATACCCCAAGGGCAAGAATTTCAGGAATCTTTGTAGTGGCCAATTGTATTAGGGCAGCCCTGGCTCCCCTCTTGATGACCCTAGCAATGTATTCTGCCCGCCTGCCGTGGATCATCTACGGAGTCCCCCCTATCCTGGCTGGCCTTGTTGTCCTTCTCCTTCCTGAAACCAGGAATCAGCCTCTGCCTGACATCATCCAGGATGTGGAAAACGGGTGAGTAAAACCTCTATCTCTCCCTGGGGCTGCTATGTGCTATTGGTCTGTGATGGGGAAGGCAAAACACCATTGGGGGCCCCCTCTGAAAGCTCAGCATTGGCTGTTTCCATTTGTGGCAGTGCCTTGAGTTCAGTGGGAGCCCCACCCCCATCCACAGTGACGTTAGACTCCACCTGAGAATCTCTAGATCACACGGACCAGCTCTCCCCAGCTGTTCCAGTAAGTTCAGTAGTGAAGTGACCACAATTAGGTCTCCTCTGCCCTCCCTTCCTTAGTGTGAGACAGACGCCCCTGATGGTTTTTCACAAATATGCACAGACCCAAACACCAGATTCTCATCCTTCAACCTTGGTGCTCCCCAGCGCAGTGAGTGCCCACAAGCTGTCTATGACTGCCCTTAGCTGTAGGCCTGCTGACTGCCGTGGACTCTGAGGAAATGGAGGAAAATCACATGGAGGACAAGACTGTTCTGGTGCAAATCACCGTATATCCAAAAGGAAGGAGTTCTGTTGTGCTGCCTGTGAGACTCAGTCAGTCTGGTTTCACTGGGAATGAAAGTGTTAAGAAAAGAGAATAAATAAAGGGCATGGTAAGGAAAAGGGATTTCAAAATAATACACAATGGGAAAGGATTCTAAGATTTTTCTGGGCTTCCCTTACCTTTTCCACAGATTTCTTTGGCCAATGCCATGGTGACCAAAGATGAGAATAGCAAGTATGAGAGCTACTTCCCCAAATCTTGCCTTACAAGATTTACTTGAACTCTCATGTAGGGGTCATAGTTTTTTACCAAAACTCGTGGGCAGAGGATAAGCTAGCTTAAAAAATGCAGGATGCATATATTTATTTCATGTCTCTTCTTTTATATGTTTAACTGTTTGTTGGTTTCATTTTATTTGTCCCAGGAGAAAAGTCTCAAGAAAGAAAAGCAGGAAGATACCTGAACAAAAGTGACACAGTTTTAAGGAACTCCAGGAACTGCTGCTGATCAAAGAGCAAATTAAATGGGATAAAAAGCAAGATCATCTGTATATATATGCAAATTTGCAAAACACATAAAGATATAGTAGGAAAATTAATCTCATTTACAATTGTGGTACTGAATTAGTAAATATAAAATACCTATGATTTATCATAAGAAATATGAAGAAAACCATAATACTTGGTAAACACTCATAATAGGATATTTGTATAATTGTAGTTACTGAGCATGTTTTTGGATAGGAAAATGGAATTGTATTAAAAATATCAATGCTTCAACAATTAATTGGTGGAGTAATTGATGGTGCATTTACAATGAAAAACCCCCTACCACTGGAAGAACTTGACAAATAGATCCAAAAGTATCTGGAAATTAATAACAGACAACACAATCCAGAAAAAAAAAAAAAAAAAGGATCGTGGAGTGAGGATACGGCTGGATGGTATATGTGGTAGCATATGCTAACCAAAACTAAAACCTAACCTATTGCTGTTGAGTTGATTAGAACTCGTTATGACCCTATGAGTAGAGCTGGAGGAGTAAAACTGCCCCACTGGGTTTCCTAGGCGGTAAACTTTACTGGAGCAGATCACCAGGTCTTTTCTCCTTTGGAGTGGCTGTTGGGTTCAAACAGCTGACCTTTCAATTAGCAGCCAAGCACTTAACAATTTCACCACCAAGACTTGTCACTGACTAAATATTTGGAAAGAAATGCTTCATGGGAGAAAGACCTCACAATCTATTCTCATAAAAATTACAGCCTAGAAAATCCTGTCCCATCAGGTAGTTCTACTTTGTCACATGGGATCACTAGGAGTTGAAAATCGACTCGATGGCACCTACCAATAAAATCAACAACTAGACTTCATACCCTAAAACCAAAAGACAAAACAAAAATGTCACTTCGTTAAAAATTAAATAAAACCGTTTTCAGTAGAAAACTTTCAATAAAAATCTTGGGATAAGAAATTGTTGTCAATAGTAAAGCAAATGCCAGAAATTTAAAGATAGGTTGATTCGACTAAATATTCATTTAAAGCCTCTGATGGGCAAAACCCTAAAAACTTATCAAAGAAATCTATAAAAAATTTTTATCAAAATGATTTTAAAAACAGTTAACTTTTGATGGTGGACTTTTAAATGATCTTTCCTTTATACTTTGTAAGTTTATTTCCTCAAAGTTTAAACAAGGAATATATCACATATTAAAATATTATAAAATTGTTAAAAATATAACAACAAATGACAAATAATTTTCAAAATGTATTTGTATACTGAATATGTGGAATTCTTACAGATAGTTAAGAAAAAATGATAAATAATTCTATAGAAAAATTGGCAAAAGACAAAAATATGAGTTCCAAGACAAAAAGGCAACATGAGTAGTAAATTTATGAAAAACTATACAATCTCACTGGAAATTAAAGACACAAAAATTAGAACTAAATACCAACCCTTGTTTTCCGAAAGAGTACAAAAAAAAAAAAATTAATGTGCTAATTCTCAAGGTTGTTGAGAGTGCAATAAAATGGTAACTCAGAAATTGATGGTGAAATTCTAAATAATACATGCTATAGAGCTGCTAAAAACACAGTCTGGCATCATTATGAAGAGCTTTAACATGATCTTGCATTAATTCAGCAATCATTTATTCAGCCTGTAATAGCTACCAAGCAGTTGCTACAGACCTAAGTACAAAGATAAAATGGGGGGAGGGGGAGCATAAAAACATGTAGAAGTTGAGTGTAAATCTAGATGTGGTGTCACATTTTTATTTTTTATTTTACATTTTATTTTCTACAGGAAAACATAATTTTAATTAAAATTCCCCATTCCCTCTGTGTGATGGAAAATTGCAAATTAGTTAATTTCCGTAAATCCTCTGTTCCAAAGCTGTTTGGATTCCAGGAGCATATACAGTGTCAGGAGCCCTGATGGCACAGTGGTTAAGAGTTTGGCTGCTAATCAAAAGGTTGGCAGTTTGAACCCACCAGCTGCTCCTTGGAAACCCTATGTGGCAGTTCTGCTCTTTCCTAAAGTGTCACTATGAGTTGGAATTGACTCGACAGCAATGCGTTTTGGGTATACAGTGTCAAGGTGATGAGGTGGGAACAAGAAAAGGTGCACCGTTAGTTATTGTTCAAAGATTACCATGTTTCCATGGGCCTGTACTCACACAGGTGCTGCAACTGTTCCATGTACCACCACAACAAGACATTGGAATCTGGGTTATAAAGTGACCTCTCACTCCTTATGCAACCACTCTGTTACAGATCTGGTGCTTCCCTGGGTTGCTGCCAGAAGTCGGAAGTGGGTCTTTGCTCCACCATACTCCTGTGCTATTCTCAGCCATTCCTAAACATTCAAGTCTTTTTTCCACCAACCCTCTTTTCTCATTACCTCTTCCACACTCTTTAGTTATCCTATGGACTTTAGTTTTAGAAAAAAAGTCAATCAGTTTTTCTACATTTCTTTTGCAATTCACTGCCAAAAGCCTTCCAAGGGATCAAGAAGCCTAGAAATAATAACCTACAGGAATGTGGAAAAGAGAAAGGGAGAACTTGAGGGAAATAAACCATAAGGAATATCATTGACAAATTCAGCCACCTTCATCCTCTTAATAAAATGTTGATTTCCTCTTCACAAGAAGAACAAACTGCATTTATTATTGTTTATTTTCCTTAGATCTGGGGACCAGTCAATAGAACCTGATGCTGCATGAGAGGGTCCAACAGGAAGAAATCAAAAGAGAAATAAAAAATATTTAGAGTTGAATTAAAATGGAAGCACAACATAAGAAAACTATGAAATGCAGAGAAAGCAGTGCTCAAAGGGAAATTTATAGCTCTAAACACTTAAAAAATAAAAAAGATCACAAATCAAAAACCTAGCCAAAAAACTTGAGGTACTAGAAAAAGAAGAGCAAATCAAACAAAAAACCAACCAGAAGGAAAGAGATAACAAAGATCACAGTAGATAGCAATGAAATAGAGAATGGAAAAACATTAGAAAAAAATCAGTGAAACCAGAAGTTGATTTTTGAGAAGATCAATAAAATCTACAAACCTTCAGATAGACTGACCATGAAAAAAAAGAAAGAAGATGCAAGTCTCTAAGATCAAAAATAAAAGTGGGGACATTACAACTGACCCTACAGAAATAAAAAAGGTCACAAGAGAATGCTATGAATAATTGTATGCCAACAAATTAGATAATATAGGTAAAATGGACAAATTCCTAGAAACACATAACTGAGTATATTGACTCATATAGAAATAGAAGATCTCAACAGACCCATAACAAGTGAAGAGATCAAAGCAGTAATCAAAAACCTCCCAACAAAGAAAAGCCCTGGAACAGCGATCTTCACTGGGGAATTCTATTAAACATTTACAGAAGTGATACCAGTCCCTCTTAAGCTTTTCCAAAAACTAAAAGAGGAAGGAATACTCCCTAATCATTCTATAAGGCTAACGTTACCCTGATACCAAAACTTGACAAAGACAACACGATAAAACTACAGACCAATAACCCTTATGAATGTAGATGCACAAATCCTCAACAAAATATTAGTAAACTGAATCCAAAAGCATATGGAAAGGATTATAGACCATGATCCAGTAAGATTTATCCCAGAAGTGTAAAGATGGTTCAATATTAGAAAATCAATCAGTGTAGTTCATCACATCAATAGAACAAAAGAAAAGAACTACATGATCATGTCAATTAATGCATAGGGGGCTTTTGACAAAATCCAACATGCTTCCGTGATAAAAGCACTCAGTAACTATGAATAGAAGGGAAATTCCTCAATTTGATAAAGGTCATTTATGAAAAACTCACAGTTAATATTATACTCAGAGCCCTGTTGGTGCAGTCGTTAAGAGCTACGGCTGCTAACCAAAAGGTCAGCACTTCTAATTCGCCAGCCACTCCTTGGAAACCCCTTGGGGCAGTTCTACTCTGTCCTCTAGGATCGCTGTGAGTCAGAATCTACTCAGCGGCAATGGGTATGATTTTGGTTTGTAATATCATACTCAATGGAGAAAGACTGAGAGCTTAAGATCAAGAACGAGACAAAAAAAAAAAAAAAACCCAAACCCATTGTTGCTGAGTCGATTCCGACTCATAGCGACCCTATAAGACAGAATAGAACTGCTCCATAGGGTTTACAAGGAATGGCTGGTGAATTTGAACTGCTGACCTTTTGATTTAGCAGCCAAGCTCTTAACCACTGCTCCACCAGAACAAGACAAGGATGTTTAATCTCACAACTGCTATTCAATATTGTACTGGAAGTTCTAGCCAGAGCAATTAGGCAAGAGAAGTAAATAAAAAGTATCCAAATGGAAAAGGAAGAAGTAAAACTATTCTTTTTCCCAGATGACATGATGCCATATACAGAACACTCCAAAGAATCCACAAGAAAGCTACTAGAGCTGATAAATAAATTCAGCAAAATGGCAGGATACTAGGTCAATACACAAAAATCAGTCAGGTTATTATACTTCAGCAACAAAAAATTTGAAAAGATAAATAAGGAAACAATAGCATATATAATAAAATACCTAGGAATAAAATTAACTAGAGACGTAAAAGACTTATACACTGAAAACTATAAAACTATACTGAAATTAAAGAAGATCTAAATAAATGGTAGGATATTCTGTGCTCATGGATTGGAAGACTTAATATTATCAAGATGTCAATATTACCTAAAGCAATCTATGGGTTCAATGCAATACCCATCAAAGTTCCAACAGCCTTCTTTGTAGATTTGGGAAAGCCAATAGTCAAATGTATATGAAACTGCAAAGGGCACTGAATAGCCAAAGCAGTCTTGCAAAAGAAGAACAAAACAGGAGGACTCACACTTCCTTATCTCAAAACATATTACATATCTATATTAATCAAAACAGGTCGGTACTGGTATAATAATAGACATACAGACCAGTAGAATAGAATTGAGAGTCTAGAGATAAGCATACACATCTATGGTCAATTGATCTTTAACAAAGGTGCTAAATCCATCAAATAGGGAAAGAATAGGCTCTTTCATAAATGGGGTTGGGATTACTGGATTTCCACATGCAAAAGAATGAAGTTGGACCCATACTTCACACCAAATACAAAAACCAACTCAAAATGGATCAAAACTTAAATGTAAGACCTAAAACAATAAAATTCTTGGAAGAAAACATAGGAGTAATGCTTCGGAACCTAGTCTTCAATGATCAACTCTTAGCTATGACACCAAAAGCACAATTAACAAAAGACAAAATAGATAAATGGGACTTCATCAAATTTAAAAACTTTTGTTCATCTAAGGTCTTTATCAGCAAAGTGAAGAGACAAACTACGGATGGAGAAAATTTGGGGTAACCATATGTCTTAGTCATCTAGTGGTGCTGTAACAGAAATACCACAATTGGATGGCTTTAACAAAGAGAAGTTTATTTCCTCACAGCAAAGTAGGCTAAAAGTCCAAATTCAGGGCATCAGCTCCAGGGAAAGGCTTTATCTCTCTGTCAGCTCTGGAGGACGGTCCTTTTTGTCAGTCTTCCCTTGGTCTGGGAGCATCTCAGCACAAGAACCTCAGGTCCAAAGGATGCTCTCTGCTCCCGGAACTGCTTTCTTGGTGGTATGAAGTTCCCAATTCTCTGCTTGCGTCCCTTTCATCTCTTGTAAGATAAAAGGTGGTGCAGGCCACATCCTAGGGAAACTCCTTTTACACTGGATCAGGGAAGTGACCTTAGTGAGGGTGTTATACAATCCCACCCTAATCCTCTTTAACACAAAGTTACAATCACAAAATGGAAGTCAACCACACAATACTGGGAATCATGGCCCAGTGAAATTGATGCACACATTTTTGGGGGGACATAACTCAACCCATGACACCATACATCAGATAAAGTTTTAATATCCTGAATATATAAAGAACTCCTACAACTTAACAACAACAAAAAAAAAAATGCAAAAGTGGGCTAACAATTTCAATATATATTTCACCAAAAAGATATACAAATGAGCAACATCACATGAAAAATGCTCAACCTTATTAGCCATCAGGGAGATACCCATCAAAACCACAATGAGATACCACTTTGCCCCTACTAGAATGGCTAACATAAAAAAAAACAAAAGAAAACAAATGTTGGCAAGGATGTGGAGAAATTGGAACCCTCATTCACTGCTGGTGGGAATGTAAAATGGTGCAGCTGCTATAGAAAAATGTTTGGTGGTTCCTCAAAAAGTTAAACATAGATCTACCATATGACACAGCAGTTCTGCTCCTAGGTATATACCCAAGAGACTTAAAAGCAGCAACACTGCAAACCTTGTATACCATATGAAATGTACATTGCAGTACTATTCACAATAGCCAAAAAGTGCCAACCACTTAAATGTTCATCAACGGATGAATGGATAAACAAAATGTGAACTACATATATATACGTTATATCTCAATGGAATATTACTCTGCCATAAAGAGTCCTCACACATACTATAACATGGATGAAACTTGAAAACATTATGAGGACAAATATTGTATTATAACACTGTTTTAGGCTGGGTTCTCTAGAGAAGGAAACCCAGTGAAGCATATGTGTGCATGTGTGTATATATATAGAGACAGAGAGAGATTTATATCAAGGAAATGGCTCATGCAGTTGTAGTAGCTGGAAAGTCCCAAGTCCGTGGGTCAGGCATTAGGCTGGAGGTTTCTCCTGACTCACATAGCTGTAGGGGCTCAGGAATCCAAAATTGGCGGGTCAGACAGCAGGCTGTTGGCTCACGGGCTGCGGAGGCTGATGAATTCAATATCAGCAGGTAAGACAGCAGGCTGCTGGCTCAAATCCCAAGAACTGGAGGTCAGATGATGACGAGCTGGATTCAGGATCCAGAGTGAGCAAAAGCCAGAGAGCTTTGCTGGAAAGTTCACATATATTGGATGCAAGTCACATCCCCAAGGAAACTCCCTTTCAATTGATTGGCTGCTCATAGCAAATCTCATCATGGAGGTAATTACATCATTATGTAATTGCAAAACTACATCGTAACTGCCAAACCACTGAGAATCATGGCCCAGTCAAGTTGACACACAATCTTAACCATCACAAATACTTATATAAAATATCTAAAATAGGAACATGTATAGAGACCAAAGCTTATTAGTGGTTACCATGGGCAGAAGGGAAAGGGAAAGGGAGGGTCATTGTTTGTCAGTCATGAGTTTATGTTTATGGTAATGGAAAATTTGTCACAGGATATTGATAATGGTTGCATAACATGATTAATGTAATTAATGCCACTGAATTGTGCTGTAAAAATGACTTGGGGACGTCTGCCCATCAGGGAAGAGGCCAGGCTGATTCCTGTGAGGTGAAGGTCAACCATACTTGCACCCTTCAAACTTTTTACCAATTCTGACACCAGCCATCACTCCCATGGCACTCTCTACTTCTCTACTGGGTTCTATAATTTGTTGCAATGGCCACACAGAACTCACAAACTGTACTTAACAGTTAAGTGGTTTATTAGGGAAGTAACAGGTTACAATTCAGGATCAGGATCAACAGGCTACAACTTGGGCTCAGAATCAGGAAGCATGTAGGCAGTCTCCCTTCTTCAGTGCAGGACAACTCTCTCAGCTCCCCTTGGCCATGCAGTTCTCCTCTCAGACCCCTGCTGAGGACTGGCCTCCTTTTCTTGGCCCTTAGTCATCAGCACCACTTGTGCCTGGCCTCTGCCCTGATGGGGCAAGTATTACAAAGCTCTTTAGCTCTGCTAACAAGTGCCCAGAGGCACCCCACTCCACCAGGAAGTCTCCTGCCCAAAGGCTCTCAGCTCTCTTGCTCCAGGGGTCAGCATGTCCACTATAGCCACCTTGTTCCATGTGCCAGAAAGCCCACCATGCCATCTCTTGCTTGTCTCTCAGTTCTGCTGCTACCATTTCTCTGCTGCTGCTTCTCACCATCTCAAGCTGTCTCCAGTGTTAAAGCTGTCTCTCTCCTGGGTCTAGGAGGTTCTCAGTGTAAGGACCCCAGGCCAAAAGGACAAGCTCCACTCCCAGCTCTTCTTTCTTGCTGGTAGTGAGGTTCCCTCTCTGCTCTGGGATTGGCTCTATTTTAAGGCTAGTGGGATGGCAAAACTGACCAATCCCCTTGTCAGGGTTCCATACATCTTATTTGCATGGTCTCACCTCCCACAGGGGTTCCATGCACTTTAAGTGCATTCTTAGCAGGCTGTCCAATCCCCTTCGTGAGCCACAAACACCTTATTTGCATAGTCCCACTGAATTATTTTGTGGGAGTCACAAACGCTATGGCTAGAAGGGCCATATTAAGTAATATACTGCACTGCATGTACACATGAAAGATCTTGAATTGGCAAATGTTCTATGTATCTTTATAAGAATAAAAAATTTTTTAAAGAAAGTAAAAAGACAATCCATACAATTGGAGAAAATATTCTATATCACGTACAGTGAAACCTGTGAGAACGAAAAATCAAATAGACTGCCTTGTTTTTCTGGGTCTCACAAGTTTTCCTCCTTTGTGTAAATGGACAATAAGCACATGAAAACCAAAAGGGAAGCACACGCTCAGCATTTCTCAATCTGAAAGAACTGAAGAAAAAAGTCAAGCCTCGAGTTGCAATATTGAAGGATTCTGTGGGCAAAATACTGAACGATGCAGGAAGCATCAAAAGAAGACGAAAGGAATACAGAGTCACTGTACCAAAAAAGAATTGGTACAACCATTTCAGGAGGTAGCATATGATCAAAAAACTGATGATACTAAAGGAAGAAGTCCAAGCTGCCAAGAAGATATTGATGAAAAACAAGCCTCCAGAAATTGGTGGAATAACAATTGAGATATTTCAACAAATGGATGCAGCACTGGAAGTGCTCCCTTGTCTATGCCAAGAAATTTGGAAGACAGCAACCTGGCCAACCAACTGGAAGACATTCATGTTTATGCCTATTCCAAAGAAAGGTGATCCAACCTAATGCGGAAACTATTGAACAATATCATTAATATCACACAAGCAAAATTTTGTTGAAGATCATTCAAAAGTGGCTGCAGCAGTACATCAACAGGGAACTGCCAAAAATAACCCTGATTCCGAAGAGGACGTGGGATGAGGGATATCATTGCTGATGTCAGATGGATCCTGGCTGAAAGCAGAGAATACCAGAAAGATGTTTACCTGTGTTTTATTGACTATGCAAAGGCTTCCACTGTGTGGATCATAACAAATTATGGACAACATTCTGAAGAATGGGAATTCCAGAACACTTAATTGTGCTCATGAGGAACCTATACATAGATCAAGAGGCAGTCGTTAGAACGGTACCCATTTTTAGGTACTTAAAATCATTGTAGGTTCTTGATATGATTTGAACTGTAACAGAACTTCAGTTATAAAAAGTGAATGATTGCACCACATTCCACTTGTTTTACTCTAACTCAGGAGTGTTTCATTAATTTTTTAAAACAAAATTTAACGCTAAAAAAGTAAAACACTTGCTTTCTGTTCTTTCCACATAAAAACCACAAAGCAGTTTGCATGAGAGTCTTACAAGTTACATTTTTACAAATGACAGAAGACCATGTACCGGGTTTATCTTAGTTTGTTTAGAAAGTATATGCAGACCAAAGTCCAATGCTAAGGCTGAAGAGTCGCTGAGCAAGGATTCAGAGAAGACATTGAACCACTGAATTATAAACAACTGAAAGTACCTCCGGTAAATAATTACTTCTGTGACTTTCCTGAAAACAGCTAGCTGACTCATCCCAAAACAACCTGTGGAAACCACTTAGACAGCCTTGCTGCAGTGGTGAGGTTGGCCCCTTGAAAAGAAAGGAGTGTCAGAATTAACACGATTGAAAGGAACCATTTTCTCCCTTTGAACTTACCTACATAAAGTCATTTTGCTTCTTGGGGATCACATGTTCAGCCTCAATGGGCTTTCATCACCTCCTGGATCGAGTTGGTGGCCAGGGGAGATTCCAGATCTTTCAGATGGTTTTCCTTCTTATCTCCAATGTCATAACGCACACTCATATTGTGTTGGAGAACTTCACTGCAGCCATCCCTGGTCATCGCTGCTGGGTCCACATCCTTGACAACCACACTGTCTCTAGTAACAGCACTGGGATCCTGAGCCCTGATGCCTTCCTGAGAATCTCCATCCCACTGGACTCGAACCTGGAGCCAGAGAAGTGTCGTCGCTTCCTCCACCTCCAATGGCAGCTTCTTCACTTGAATGGGACTTCCCTCAACACCAGTGAGCCAGACATGGAGTCCCCTCCACCATTGTGACTAAGGTGAGAGGCCCCATTTTTCTCTTCTGAATACATGATCTGGGTGTTTAAAGATAACACTTGTAATGAACATTTTTCAAACCTTTAGTCACCGTGCAAAGGTTTATCCTTCATTCTTCCAGCAACTAGTCATTGCCTATTTATTCATGCCAGGCATGTACATAGATAATGAGGCTAATGAATTCAAAAGTAGACATGAACTCTGCTATTGCAATGCTTTTCTTCATAGGAAGACCCCAATGTAAGGAAGCAATTTATATAATGTGTGAAAAATGGTATACTACGTCAGTAAAGCTAACCTTGTTTGCAAATTAGAAACAGCTGGGGAAATTGACAAATGCACCGGGCACAGATTGCACCCCAGAGAAGTCATAAGAGATGGTGTGTTTTTTAAAGCTCCTCACCTGATTGCACTGTGTGACCAAGATTGTGAACTACTTAGTTCAGAAGACAAAATGAATATAAAGACAGAGAAATACCATAACATACAAGTTTAGGTGAGCCTTACTAGAGAGAGTTATGTTTAAGCTGAGAGCAGCTTGATAAAGGTCAGCTAATGCAGTAAGGAAAGCTGGGGAAGAAGATAGGGGCCTGATATGCTAAAATTTGCAAGCCATTGTAAGGTGTTTGCAGCTGTTTCCCCCTGAGGTGTCCTAATTGCCTTGAAGCATTGCTGTGCTTATTTCCTTCTCTTCCAGTGGGACCTGGTATGTAAATCTCAGCTACTGAAATCAGCGACTCAATTCCTATTCATGGCTGGAATGCTGCTGGGAAGCCTCATATATGGCCATCTCTCAGACAGGTGAATGTCTCTGGATCACAGCTCACTTTTCTCTGGAGTACTCTCTTCAACTTATGCCTCAATATTTCTTTAAGAAAACTATTGCAAATGACACTATCCTGGGGCTGATTCTGTCCCCAGGGATCCAGAAACACAAATGCGGAATTACGCTTAGTGTGGTGAGTGCTATTTGTCAGCATTGAGAGCTGAGTACAGGAGGACAGAGAAAGGACATCTCCATCCAACCTCAGGGCATTTCAGGATGGGGTTTAGAGAAGAGATGCATAACCTGTGGTTTATAGATGGAAGAGTTACCTATGGGAACATAGAGAAAGATATTCGCAACAGGGGATTCAGCCATTTGAAGACACAGATATGGACAGCAGCATCGTAGTTCTAACCAGGCTGTCAGTCTCTCCGGGACCCTATGAGATAAATGCTTGTGGTCCTCATGTGATAGTTGCCCAAGGGTGACGGGTAGGCATTCGTATATAAAATCTGTGGAGTGTGTGTCAACGTGTCATGGGTGAAGTATTAAATAATTCTGCCAGTAACCTTGATCTTTGTTCTTGCCAAAACAGCTTTTTTAAAGGTAAGTTTTGTAACCAGATGAGATAATTCATCAAAGTTATATCCTCTCACGGTTTATGGTGTGAGAAGTTTCGGGTATCCTGTGCCTAACAGTACCTCTTCTGAAATAGGTAGGCAATCATTGCCACCACTTAAGCAGTGTCTTCCAAGAGGGAAATGGGGGACTTGAGGTGCCCTTTACATCCACCACCTTAATGTCAACTGTCGTCTCGGCTGAAAACTGTGAACTTTGAGTGCATCACAGTAAACGTAACTTACACAAGATTTCAAGGTAGGAGTGTGTCTTTCCACTAGTCCTTTAATGCAGTGCTCTGTGAATGTATCATGAGAAAATGCAGATAGATAAATTTTAATGAATCGTAAGGTAGTAGCAATGGGGAGAGGGGATCCATGGCAAAAGATGACAGTGGAGAATTTCCTGAAGTTGAGAGCTACCTTATAAGGTAGTCTAAGGATTTTGAACTTCATCAAATAGACAGGAAAGTGGTTCTCTTTAGAATGTTTATTGGGATTGCATTGAATGTGTACATCAGTTTGGGTAAGTTTGCCATTTTGAGAATATTGAATTTTCTGATCTATGAACATGGTGTATTGCTCCACTAATTTAGCTCTCATTAATTTCCTTTTGCAATATATTTTGTAGTTTATGGGAAGAGGCATGCGCTTTTTATATTAAATTTGGTTTCTAATTAGTTTTTGATGCTATGGAATTGTTTATTAAAATTTAATTTCAAATAGCTATTTCCAGTATATAGAAGTGCAATTGACTTTTTATATTGACCTTGCATCCTGCTACCTTAATCCATCCATCTATTAGTTCTAGTTTTTTTTATTGTGGATTCCTTAAATAATCTACATGATGCCTTTACTACATGATCATGTCATCTGCAAGTAGGGACGGTTTTACTTAATACTTTCCCATCTCTTGCCTTTTATTCTTTTTCGGACTGCAGCTAGGAACATCACCACAATGCTAAAAGAAGATGGTAAGTGCCGATATGCTCGCCTTCTTTCTGATCTTAGGTAGAATGTATTGAATCTTTCACAACTGAGTATGATGTTAATTGTAGGATTATGGTAGATGCCCTTAATAAGGTTGAGGCAATTCCCTTCTATTTCAAGTGTTCGGAGTGTTTTTATTATGAAATGATATTGAACTTGACATACAATATGCTTTGGAAAACAAAGTGTATTCTGCTCTTCTGGGTAGGCGTGTTGTTGTGGTTAGTTGCCGTGGAGATGGTTCTGACTCATAGTGAATGAAACACTGCCCAGTCCTGGGCCATCCTTGCGATCATTGATATGTTTGAGCCCACTGTTGCAGCCACTGTGTCTGTCAATCTTGTCCAGGATCTTCCTCTTTTTCACTGACCTTCTACCTTACCAAGCGTGATGTCCTTCTCCAGGGATTGATCCCTCCTTGTAGCGTGTCCAAAGTACATGAGATGAAGTCTCCCCATCATGGCTTCCAAGGAGCACTCTGGCTGTACTTCTTCCAAGACAGAGTAGTTTCTTTTTCTGGAAGTACATAGTATATTCAATATTCCATGCAAATACCATCATTCAAAGGCATCAATTCTTCTTCAGTCTTCCTTCTTCATTGTCCAGCTTCCTCATGCATATGAGGAAATTGAAAACACCATGGCTTGGGTCAGACACACCTTAGTCCTCAAAGTGACATCTTTTCTTTTTAACACTTTAAAGAAGTCTTTTGCAGCAGATTTGCCCCATGCAATACATTGTTTGATTTCTTGACTGCTGCTTCCATGCGTATTGATTGCGGATCCAAATAAAATAAAATCCTTGACAACTTCAATCTTTTCTCCCAATATTTGCTTATTGGTCTACTGTGAGGATTTTTGTTTTCTTTATGTTGAGGTGTAATCCATACCAAATGCTGTAGTCTTTGATCTTCATCAGTAAGTGCTTCAAGTCTTCTTCACTTTCAGCAAGCAAGGTTGTATCATCTGCACACTGCAGGTTGTTAGTGAGTCCACCTCCAATCCTGATGCCCGGTTCTTCTTTGCATAGTCCAGCTTCTCGGAATATTTGTTCAGCGTACAGATTTAATAAGTATGATGAAAGAATACAATCCTGACGCACACCTTTCCTGATTTTAAATCACGCAGTATCCCTTTGTTCTGTTCAAATGAGCACAATTAAGTGTTCTGGAATTCCCATTCATTGCAATGTTATCCATAATTTGTTATTATCCCCACAGTCGAATGCCTTTGCAT
This sequence comes from Trichechus manatus latirostris, assembly GCF_000243295.1. Classification (NCBI taxonomy): domain Eukaryota; kingdom Metazoa; phylum Chordata; class Mammalia; order Sirenia; family Trichechidae; genus Trichechus; species Trichechus manatus. The sequence goes on along the minus strand of NW_004444049.1, from coordinate 7,882,509 downwards.
AGTCAATAAAACACACACTCAGCATTTCTCAAGCTGAAATAACTGAAGAAAAAATTCAAGCCTCAAGTTGCAATTTTGAAGCATTCTATGGGCAAAGTATTGAATAATGCAGAAAACATCAAAAGAAGATGGAAGGCATACACAGAGTCACTGTACCAAAAAGAATTGGTTGACGTTCAGCCATTTCAGGAGGTAGTGTATGATCAAGAACTGATGGTACCGAAGGAAAAAGTCCAAGCTGCACTGAAGGCATTGGTGAAATACATGGCTCCAGGAATTGACGGAATACCAATTAAAGATGTTTCAACAAATGGATGCAGCGCTGGAGGTGTTCACTTGACCACACCAAGAAATTTGAAAGGCAGCTGCCTAGCCAACTGACTGGAAGAGATCCATATTTGTGTCCATTCCAAAGAAAGGTGATCCAACAAAATGCGGAAATTATCGAACAATATCATCAAAAGGACATGCAAGTAAAATTTTGCTGAAGATCACTCAAAAATGGTTGCAGCAGTAATTGACAGAGAACTGCCAGAAATTCAAGCTGGATTCAGAAGAGGACATGGAATGAGGGATATCATTGCTGATGTCGATGGATCTTGGCTGAAAGCAGAGAATACCAGAAAGATGTTTACCTGTGGTACTTACAGTGTTCTGTAAATGTCAATTAAATCATGGCAGTTGAGAGTGCTGTTCATTCAGATATTCTATGTCTTTGCTGACATATGTGTGCTTGCTTTATCCTTTGCTGTGAGAGTGATGTGAAGATCTCTCACTGTGACAGGGGAATTGTATATGTCTCCCTTTAATTCTGTCAATTTTTGCTTTATGTATTTTGAAGATGTGTGTTTATATACATGCACATTTGACAAATTTAGCATGATGGGGTACCTCTCTCTATCTCTGTAATATGTTTGTCTCAAAATCTATTTTATCTGATATTAACATAGCTTCTGCATCCTTTTTATTCTTAACTGTTTACGTGGTGTATCTTCTTCCATGTATTGACTTTCAACTAATCAGTATCATGATGCTTCAGTTGGATTGCCTTTATTTTTTAATCTATGCTGATAATTCTTTCTTTTTAATTGGAGTGTTTAATTCATTCCCATGTAATGTAATTATCGATATGGTGGATTTGAGTCTACTCTTATTTTTTTTACTGCTACTCCCTCCACTTTTTTAGTTTGTTTGTGTATTTCTCTGATCCACCTTTTTGTTCTTTTTTGGAATGATTTGAATATTTGATAACTCTATTTTTATATTCCTGTTGGTTTTCTACCTGATCTTGTATGCATTATGGTTTACTGGTTGCACTAGAGATTCAAATGTAAATCCTTACCTTTTCATAGTTAATAATGTACTAATTCTTTAAAATAGACATTTTGATAAATTATAGGCCCATTTCCTCCTTTATATTATAGTTGTTATGCATTTTACATCTACATAAATTATAAACTTCATATGACAGTGTCTTTCATTCTGCTTAGATGGTTTATAGGGTATATAAAGAAATTCAAAGGAAAACTTTGTCTCTTGTATGCATCCAGATATTTACCATCTTTGATGCTCGTCACACTTTTTTGAGGATCCAGGTTTCCATCTAATGTCATTTCCCTTCAGCCTAAAGAACCTCCTTTAGCGATCTTGTGAAGCCACGCTGAAGATAAATTCTCACAATTTTTTGTTCGTGTTTTTCATATGTGTCCTCGTGAAGTCACTGGACCAACAATTCAATTTGATATCTGAACAAATTAAATTTATTGAAGAAAATGAACCTTAGGAGAGCATGTGTTCAGCTTGGCTGTAAGGTATGCTATGCTCTGCCTTACTGGCAAAACAAAGAGATATTTAACAAGTATAGTGAGTACAGACAACAACTTGACATCAAAGCAATGGCAGGAAAGAAGGTGAGACTTACAAAGGTGGCAGTTAACTGTGAAACTTTCTTTATGTCAGTTTCTAGACTAACACAAATCTCTTGATCCATTTTAGCTGAGGCAATATTTCTAAAATGAAAAGTATAAACCATTTCAACATTAAAGTTTAGTGATATGGAAGTTACGATATTCATTGCAGCTGGGCTAACTCCATTGGATTCTTTGAATACAGAACTGACCATTAGTTAGGAAAATGTAAATAAACTCTGCTTATGTAGTTGAGAGAAAGGAGAATGACAAAGCGCTTGCTGGGGAATTTTTTAAGACTTAAAACAACATGTTTTAGGCTCTAATGTATTTTGACAACTCCATGAAGCTTTTTCTAAGGCCAGTTGTAGGAACACTCTGAACATAACAAGCATGACTGAGCTTTGTTTCTCAAAGGGCAACTTTAACAGAAGCCTAATGGTTATCAGTAGTGTAGAGGTAAAATCCTCAGGTTAATTTCCGAATGGAGGGCTTAGTTTTAGTTCTGAAATTTCCCCAATTCGACCTACCTCACCTCAAAATTTAAAAGTTCCTCACACATCTCCCCGTTTTGATCAAGCCACAGCTAGTGAGCGATAGATCACTCACAAAGAATTTACTCATGTTTTGCAAGGACTTGGAATTTAAGCTTTGTTTCCAGGTGTCTGCTCTCTGCAGGGAACTGGATCTCACCATGTTTCTCTCTGAAATGCAAATGTAGAAGTCTTTTTCTTTATTGTAGCTAGGCTACTCTTCTGGCAGCTTTCTTAGGTTTTGGATGCTGTTCCTTAGCAACCAGACACCGTGTGGTCTTTCAGTAGCTGGATACCATCTTACTTAATCTTGCTATCGCTTTGGGTTTTGTCTTCGAGGGTGAATAGATTCTGATCAGGGAGAACTTGGGAAACAAGGTGACATTAAAAGGAATAACCAGCATTCTAAACAGGGTTTGATTTTAGAAGGAAACCTCATCTTCCTTAGAAAAATCAGCTTTTCTTAAACACATAATTCGTCACTTGGTTATATGCCTTGAGGGTTGGCTGTGGCAACTGAGTGAGCTAACCTGATAAAAGCGCTTTTTTCTCTAAGCATCTGTGGTGGTTATAACAAACAAAAAGAACACACTTATAAACTCTGTAATAAAAAAGGTTAATTAAACAATATAGTAAAGTAAAAACGAACTTAATGAGCATAAAACACAATTCTTTTCTAGTAATTTGCCAAGAAATGAATGTAAGTAGGTAAAAAACTATTTTAAAAAAGTTATAAGTAATAAACTATTCTGTTAATTGGTATAAGAAATTAAAAAACGTTAAACTTCTCGGCTTAAAGACATTCAATGATTATTAGAGCAAAAATATAACAAGTCTACGAATGAATAAAAATAATCAAGACTATTAAAAGACCAGCGGTTAAGAACCAGAGTTGGTGGATTTTCAGCAGTTCGCATGCGATCTCACGCTGTGGCTTTGGGGTCAGCAGCTGGCTTTGAAGTGGCTTGGTTAGCATCGCTGACACGCTGTTGCAGTCTGAGTTTCAAATCTCTGGCTAGCTGGCAAGTCCAGGCAGTTTCTTTGGCTTTCTTGAACTGTGATAAATGAATCCAAGGGTTAATTTCTTCTAGTTTAGCTGCAGAAGGATTATTTAAAAGGACAAGATAGGGGCCGCTCAAACGAGGTTTTAATGAGTCTTTTAGCTGATGTCTTTTCCGATAAACATAATCTCCCGGGTTAATATTAACTAATGGAGGAGGGTCAGAATTCTGCTTCTCAAGTGCCTCTTTAACCTGTGAGAGATATTTCTTAAGAGTACTGCATTAAAGATCAGCGATATTTTAACAGTTCAGGTTGTACTAAGTTAGGATCAGTAGAGGCAGTGTAGGGAGAATCACAGACCTTCCAGTAACTATTTCGTAAGGAGTAAGTTTATGAGATCCGAAAGGAGTACTTATTAATTTTAGAAAGACTTAAGGGAGAACTTTCGTTCAGGGAAACCCTAAGGATTCAGAAAGTTTAGCAAGTTGAGTTTTTATTGTGCCATTAGTCTTTCTACAAGGCCGGAGGACTGGGGGTGTTAAGGGCAATGCAATCTCTGATATATGAGGAAAACTCGACATAATTCTTGAGTAACTTATTCAGTAAGATAAGTTCTCTGATCACTGCAAAGAATCTTGGGTACTCCCCAAGTGGGTATTATGTTTTCAAGAAGCTTCTTTGCCACAAAAGAGGCAGTAGCCTGTTGGCAGATAAAAGCTTCTACCCGGTGTGAAAATCTACAAATGATCACTAAGACATATTTATAACCACTTGAAGGCGAGGAGCTATAAAGTCCAACTGCTATTCAAGCACAGGTCCAGAAGGCAGAGGATACTATCCAGGGCAAGGCTTAAGATGTTTCCTCAGATTATAAAGAGGACATATAGAACAGTTAGCAGTCACATGCTCAGCTGTTCCAGAAAATTGTCTCCACCAGTATTTCTTTAAAACTTCAATCATTTTCTCTCTCCTTAGATGAGTATTCTCATGTAGAATCCTCACCATAGGCACATGCGAAAATGCAGGAAGAACAGCTGTGGCATCAGGTCTTAAGTACAGGTTAGTGTCAGGGTCTTGGTAACAGCCTGAGTTTTTTTATACTTTTACTTATTTAGACTGAGCCAATTGCTGATGTTTTAAAAGCTGTTCTTTGGTGGGGGCGAATGTATCAGTGGTTTTATGTGAAGAGACCTCTGGGGATTCTTCCAAAAGCCCCTCAGTGACTTCTTTTGTTATTACAGGGGCAACAATAATTTTTGTTCTTTTTTTGTTTTTTGCAGCTGTATCAGCTAAATTATTTTCTTTAATTTTTTTTTTTTTTTCATTTTGGGGCACTCCCTTTGGCTGGTGTGTTTTGTATTTTAACTATGGTAATTTCACAAGGAGCAGTAAGGCATTCAATAGGTCTGTTACTAAAGCCTGTTTTTAATAGTCTTATTAGAAGAGGTTAAAAACTTCTTTGTTTTTATCACATTTTAAAATTATGTATAATTTTATGTGCATGTTTCGAATCTGTATAAATTGTCACAAACTTTTCTTTAGCCAATTTACATGCTCAGGAGAGAGCAAGAAGTTCAAAAAGAGTTTTGTTTTTTGTTTTTGTTTAAATCATTCTGAACAGTCAGAATTTGCTCAGTCAAGTTTAGACAGTATGGGAAAGAGAGTCATCTTTATCACCTTATAGAGAGAAAGGTAGCTGGGTTTAAAGTAGCTACCATATGTAACCTAATATTAGCGGCTGCCAGGAGGAGCACTTCATAAGAAATGAGTGTTAGCAGATGTACGTTGGGTTAAAGCAGAATTAAGCAATGCAGACACAGCACGGGGCACATATACATTTAAAAGGTTTCCAGAGGCTAAATTTGCAGTGTTTTCTACTAACTTTGCTGTAGCAGCCACCACCTCAGGACATGGTGGGTAGGCTCTGGCTCTGGGGTCCAGGTGTAAGCTGTAATAACCCACAGCCCTATTCTCTGCCCCACGTTTCTGGGTAAGAATACCTAATGCATTACTGGAGACTTCTTGAACAAAAAGTGAGAAGTCTAAATGATTGGGAATCTTAAAACAGGTATTTCAGTCAAAATTTTTTGTTTTGTTTTGTTAATTTAGTTACCGCCTCTCAATTTTCGGGGATGAGAAGGAATAGATTGGGCTCAGAGGCTTTCAAATATTTATATATTGTGTCATGAAAAAATAATGAGGAATCCAAGCAAGACAATAACCACAAAGATTCAGAAATCCCCTTAATTGTTTCTTTGTCTTAGGCGAGGGAAAAGCGGTGATAGCCTCTTTTTTCTTGGGGTCAATAGAAATGCCTTCTGCAGAGATTAAATAATCTAGGTATTTGACAGAAGGCTGAGCTAGTTAAAATTTTTCTTTTGAAGCTTTATGCCCACTAAGGGCTAAATGTTTGAACAATTTAATACTATCTTCTAAACAAGCCTGCTGAGATATTGAGCATACCAAGAGATCGTCCACATACTGTAACAGTCTAGATTTATTTGGGAATTGCAAAGGCTGCAAATCTGCATGTAAAATTTGAGAAAAATAGCTGGGAGCCTCTGTATACCTCTGGGGCATGACATCCCAAGTTAGTTGTTGATTTTCCCAAGTAAAAGCAAACAGATATCTACTTTTAGGGTCAACAGGAATGCTGAAAAATACACTACAAAGGGTCTCTAACAGTAAAGCACACTGTTCCGGAGGGAACATTTGAAAGTAGCTGTATGTATTAGGAACCACGGGGTACTTGGGAATAACAACGCGGTTTATTGCACATAGGTTTTGAACAAATCTCTAATCCCTTCCATGAGGTTTTTTAACTGGAAGGATGGGAGTGTTGCAAAGGCTTGTACTGGGGACAAGTAATCCTTTCAAAAGAAAATTCTCGAATAATAGGAGTTACCCCTTCCTTTGTTTCTTGTTTAAGTGGGTATTGTAGGATTTAGACAAAGGCTTAGATGCATCCACTTGGATTTTAATGGGTTCAGCAGACAAAACTTTACTAACATCTGCATGATTTATGGCCCACAAAGTTTCAGGGACTTGAGAAATAACTTTGTGGGGGAGATGATCTACTGGAACAGAACTTTGAAGAGGCATTGTAAGGGCTTGCATATGGCAAATAAACCTCTTCTTTTTGAATGTTGTCTATTCCTGAGTTTTGATTATCAGGCCAGATTATAATATTTCCCCCTTCTCATTAGATTGTAGATGGTAATTTTATTTAGATAACATTAAAAAAAATAATTTAACAGGTGTTTTAAGGTTCAACAGGAAGGGATGAAAATCTTCCATGGAGCCAAAAGAGATGGTACAGGTTGAGAACGAAGTAGTGTTTGTTCTTTATTTGTGACTCCTACTATAACTGAAGTCTTTTTACTCTGAGGCAGGGGCTTTTTCTATTCAGTATATTTTAACCATAATTTTGTTTCATTTGTGCCATCTAATATATGAATTAGTTGATATAAATTAGCTAATCTGGGCTGATAAGCATTAATAAAGACCCTGAATTCTTTAGTAAATCTATGAGAATCCTCATGTAAATTTGGGAAATCTTTGGCAATGCTATGTAGTTCTGTACGAGTCCAAGGAATGAAAGTAATAACAGGACTCTCTGGATTTTCTCTAGTGTCCACTCCAGGTTCTGTAGCGTGAGGTTTAAAAGGCATTTCAATGACAGGTTCTAAACTTTTTGACCTTGATCTGGCTAGCTTACGGACACTTTGATACCATATTCTCAGAATTAGAAATTTCATGAATAAGATCCTCTGTCTTGGAATCTTTGGTAGATTCTTTTGAAAAGAAAGGAAGTTCAGGCAGAGAATTCTCAGGACAAGGAGGCAGAGGAGGATATAGAGAAGAGGTTGGGGGGGGCGGTGAGAGGAGCTGCAGCAAGGGTGTAAATACATCAGAGCTCTGGCTTTACAATTCTTTATTTTTCTTAGTTAATTCAGAAACCAAACTCTGCAATTCTTTATCCTGTTCAGTCAATTTAGATACAGAATTCTGTAAAAAAGATTCTATACTCTGTTGATGGCATTTTCTGGCTTTAAATTGCCACTTCGAAAAGAATGTCCTATTGCAGTCTTTTTTATCTGGGCCCTCCTCTGTTCTAATTCACCACCCAGATGATTCAGTCTAGCAAGTTCAAAAGTTCTATAATTTTGAACTATAATTATAATTTTCTATAATTTATCCAAACTGCCTTTAGTAAAGTCATGCCAACTAAATCAAAATAAGCAAGAGAATGCTTATTTATGTAATGAGCAGGAGTTTTCGGAGGAAACTCCATCTTGCTCTTCGCATTCCCCGTATTTCCAGAGGCAATGTAAATTAGCTTCCGAAGCATTTCATACAAAAAGTCAGAGCTCTCAGCTTCTCAGAACCTGCTAATTTCTTTAACAAAAGAGTGCCACAAAGTTTGGAAATGCGGCTTCTCATGGTTGGTTCCGAGGTCCTTAATCAATGACCCTGAGGTACCTGAAACAAAAGGAATTTATGTTCCCTTCAAAAAACAGAGAGAAGAGAAAACAAATCCTTCAAGAAAAGTTGGGGAGCATCTAGGCAAAGTGAGCAGGGCTCGGACCCAGACCCAAGAGGTGTTTCCCTGCCGCAACTCCCAACTCGCAGGAACCCACGAAAAGTAGATAGGCCCAAGGGGCCTTGCTAGTGCCAAAAGCTCTGATGTTTTCACTGCTTTGGAGGCTGCAGAGGTAAAATCCTGTGGGTCCCTTTGTGGTCGCCAAGTAATGTCCTCATGAAGTCACTGGACCAACACTCCAATTTGATATTTAAACAAATTAAATTTATTGAAGGAATGAACCGAAGGAGAGCATGCATTCAGTTTGGTTGTAATGGTATGCTCTGCCTTACAGGCAAAACAAAGAAAATTTAACAAGTAGAGTGAGTACAGATAACAACTTCACATCAAAGCAATGGCAGGGTAGGAGGTAAGATTTACAAGGGTGGCAATTAACTGTGAAACTTTCTTTACATTAGTTTCTAGTCTAACCCCAATCTCTCATACCTGACACATTTTAACTAAGGCAGTATTTCTTAAATGAAAAGTATGAACAACTTCAACTTGAAAGTTTAGTGGTATGGAACTTAGTGATATAATTGCAGTTGGACTAACTTAATTGGAATCTTTGGATACAGAACTGACCATTAGTTAGGAAAGTGTAAATAAACTGATTATTTAGCTGAAAGAAGAGAGATAATGCCTAGGTGCTTGCTGGGGAACTTTTTAAGGTGCTAAAATGACGTGTTTATTTATAGACTCTAATTTATTTTAACAATTCAATGAAGCTTTTTCTAAGGCCAGTTGTAGGAACACTCTTAATATAACAAACACAGCTGAGCTTTATTTTTCAAATGGCAACTTTAACAGAAGATGGAATCCTGGTGGCGCAGTGGTTAAGAGCTCAGCTGCTAGCCAAAAGCTTGGCAGTTCGAATCCGCCAACAGCTCCTTGGAAACCCTATGGGGCAGTTCTACTCTGTCCTATAGGGTCACTATGAGTTGGAATTGACTCGACGGCAACATTTTTTTTTTTTTTTAATGGTTATCAGCAGTGTAGCAGTAAAATCCTCAGGTTAATTTCTGAACGGAGTGCTTAATTTTAGTTGTGAAATCTCCCCAGTTAGGCCTACTGGCATCTCAAAATTGAAAAGTTCCTAACACGTATGAAAATGTCTTCGTTTTCACCAGATACACAATTATGGGTTGATAGGGTATTTTTCTTTCACCACTTTATATATTTTGTTCAACTCTCTTTTGGCTTACATTGTTTCTGGTGATAAGGCAGCCATTAACTGATCTTTGTTCCCCTGTGTGTAATATGCTGTATTTCTATTACCGATTTGAAGATTTTCTCTTTAATCCATTGGACTGTGATGCACCCTGTGTGGGCCTATTTGTGTTTATTCTGTTCTTGCATCTGCAAATATTTGTCAATCCTCACATTTAAAAAATTTGCTTACCATTATATCTGTCTTAGGCTGGGTTTTCTAGAGAAGCAAAACCAGTAAAGCATATA
>NW_004444049.1:7868400-7872927 GCF_000243295.1 Trichechus manatus latirostris | reverse complement strand
GAGATTTATATCAAGGAAACAGCTCACGCGATTGTAGAGGCTGGAACGTCCCAATTCACGTAGCCTCAGGGGCTGACGAACTCAAGATCGGCAGGCCAGAGAGCAGGGCTCTTGCTCACAGGCTGTGAAGGTTGACGAATCCCAAGACTGGCAGGCAAGACAGCAAGGCTTCTCCTAATTCATTTACCTGTGGGGACTGGCAAACCCAAGATTGGCAGGCTGGAGAACAGGAATCTTGCTCACAGGCTGTGAAGATCAATGAATCTCAAGATCAGCAGGTAAACTGCTAGCTCGAGTCCCACGAACCAGAGGTCAGACAAATAAGAGGCAGCTGCAGGATCCAGAACAGCCAAAAACCTTGGCAAGGCAAGTAGGAAGGAAGTAGGTGTCAGAGGGTGGAGAGATGAGGGCTGAGGGGGCGGTGATCTGCCACAGGCCCCGCCGCCACTGGTACCATTCAGCAGATTCCATCATGGGGGTGATCACATATCAAATTTCAACAGGGAAGCAATCACAACATTATACAACTGCCAAAACACTGAGAATCATGGCCCAGCCAAGTTGACACACCGTCTTAACCATCACAGTATCTTTAAAAATGTTTGTCCTCCTGTCTCTTTTTTGCCCTGTTATTTCATTTCTGTGTACAATTGACTGTGTGATATCATCTAACAAAGTGGTAAGCAAACTACAGCGCACTGCCCAAATCCAACCTCTAGCCTATATTTGTATGACCCACGAGATTGCAAGGTGTTTTTATTTTTGTTTTTATAGGGTAGTTTAAAAACAAACAACCAAACAAACAAAAAACAAAAAAACAAGAACCAAAACAAATAAGAACATGTGAAAGAGACTGCATGTATCCCACAAAACCTAACATAGTTACTATCTGGACCTTTACAGAAAATATTGGCAACTCACTGGTCCAATAGCACTCTGAGGCTCTCCATTAAATTTTTTAAGTCATTGTTTCTCTCTGTTTCTAATTTGTATAATTTCTCTTGATCTATCCTCAAGTTCACTTATTCTCCCTTTTATGTCCATGTGAATAAATCCATCCAGTGAATTTTTGTATCAGAAATCTTGTTTTTTCCGTTCTAGGATTTCAATTGTTTGGTTTGTCTATATCTATCTCCCTACTAAGACTTCCTATTTCTCAGTTGTGATGTTCATACATTAAAAATCATGTTTTATATACTACTTTGAAGATAATTATATTACCACCTTAAAATCCTTGTTTATTTCCAAATTTTATTTCACCTCAGGAAAAGATTTGAGGAATTTCCTTTCTCTTGGTAATGGGCTCCGTATTCTTGGCTCTTCATATATCACATAATTTTGAATTATATCCTAAATATCATAAATGTTATGTTGTAGAGATTATGGATTCTATTATTATTTTCCAATGATACTAATTCCTTCACTTTAGCAAGTAATTGCCATACCTGGGATTGAATTGCAAACTCTGTATCTTTATGTGGCAGGTCTGATCTCAGTTCAGATCTTTGTGAAGTAGGTAGAGTTTGAGGATTTCCTTTCTGCCTCTTCCTCTTGCATCTCTTCTGTCCTGTTCAAGTAGAAGCATTTTGTCAAAGGCCAATAAACCCTGACCCAGCAGAGAGGAGTCTTATGCAACCAGTCTTTGATGTATGGCTCCACAGTGAGTTAGCCTTTCATGTGAGTTAGCCTTGGGATGCATGGTCCAGGAGGTCTAAGTACAGGTTTAGCTTTCTTGTGTTCCAGACACTCTAAAGACTCTACAATATGCGTTAGTACAATGGCCATTTATAACATGTTAATATTCCAATATCACATCTGTCATGTATGGTTTCAATTGGTATCAAAGACTTACTGGTAAGAGGAGAAGAAGCTTTAATGTACTCCATATTCAATTAATTCAGGGAATATTGCTTCTGAGAGTATCTATGGCCAATTTCTCTGTTGCTTCTTCAAGGCAACAAGTGCGAAGTTCCACTTGATAAAACATCTCCTAAGTTTCAAAGTGTGACTTCTTTCATTCAGTTTCACCCCAGGTTATTATTGTACCGTAATCTCGCTTGGCTCTCTGTTTCCCAGGTTTGGGAGGAGATTGATTCTCAGATGGTGTTTCCTCCAATTTGCTATTGCTGAAAACCGTGCAGCCTTTGCTCCCACCTTCCTCATTTACTGCTCTCTACACTTCTTGGCAGGATTTTCTGCCATGACCATCTTTACAAATACTGGCATGCTCAGTAAGTCAACACTTCTAGATCTTCTACATTTTCCAACTCTTGACTTTACCAGAAATTTCAACTTCACCAGAAATTCCAACTTATTTGAAGCAAAAATCCTGTTTCTCTTTCCTTTCAGTGATAGAATGGTCAATGCCCCACTGCCAAGCCATGGCAGTGACACTGGTATCCAGTTGCTCTAGTTTTGGACAGATAATGCTGGGAGGACTGGCTTTTACCATTCGAGAGTGGCACACACTCCAGCTGGTGGTGTCTGTGCCATTACTTGTCCTCTTTCTGTCCTCAGGGTATGAGTTTTCTCTCTTCCTTTGTCTTAGAGGATCCTGGGCTAATGTACATATAATCAGGACACATGGATTTCTCTTAGTCTTTGGTCAAGATTTGAGCACATGCTCTCCTAACCTGTGCCCTGTGTGCAGTTTGAAAAGCAGAACAGGTATGGTTGGCAGATAATATGAGGAAAATCAGTTAAATTTGAGTTATATATAAACAATATTATTTTTTTATAGCAGTATCTAAATATTGCACAGGATGTAGTGATACTAAAAAGTATGCATTATTTCTATGAAAATTCTATTTAACTAGGAGTTCTGTATTTTTATTTGCTAGCTGGGTAAAATTCAGGTTTCCCATAATTTTGAATTTCATTAAACAACAGATAATTTTTTAGGGAAAGTATGTCTGAAATACGGCATGCGACATGTTTATACTAAAAAAGTACTCACTATTTATTTGAAATTCAGTTTAACTGGGCACACCATATTGTTATTTGCGACAACCGCCTATCTTATGAACAGGGAGTATCAAGGAATCCCCTGCCTGGTAGTTCTGTGTCTTTTGAGCCATCCTTACTGTTAAGCTTTAACAGGTGCTGTGGACATAGAATATTGTAAAATTGTTTTCTTTAATAAAAAACATAAACCCAAATATTTCAAGATGTGATACTCTCGATTATTGTCTGCGTTTGCATGTGTGGTTTTGGAAATAATCATGTGATGCAGAAGTTTGGGTGCTTTTCATTTTTATAGGTGCCATTGGATGAAAGGAAGGGGCAGAAAATTTACCTCCATAACTACCTGAAGAAAGAGTAGCACAGTTTTTTCACTTCTAACAATTGCTGGCAGATTAGATGATTTACATCCTTTTTCTGTGCTCCTCCTTCCTTCAATTTATTTTAAAAGCCTTAAGATGGGTAACTATGCCCCTCTCATTAAGAAGACTGGTTTAGTGGAAGAATCCTATTTAGTTAGAAATGACTCTACCTCAGACAGATAATCTGTAATCATAGATTAAATACAATGAGATGAATTCAAATAGAGAGAAGGGTGTACTCCGTATCAGGCTCATCCATTATCTCATTATGTCCTCATAAGAACCTTATGTGGTAAGTGACACTCACTACTATCCCAATTCTATTAATGAGAAAACTGAGGCATATTTAGGTAAGTACCTTGCTTGTGTAGCAAGTTTCCCTCCTAGCTGGTAGAAGCAAGAGAGAGTACAGTTTTCATGTGAGACTTTAAGTGTACATAACCATCTTAAGTGTACTTCTTTTAAGAAATGACCACATATTATTATGTAATACCCATTTGCTAGGCCCCTATATAGGCCTTGGGAGAGGAAGTCAAGCTTTAACTTCACAAGGTTCATGGTAAATTGGCACCTGAATGAGATGGGAAACGTTTTGACTCCACATCTGCAGTCCCAGAACTGAAGGTGTACTGCTTGGAGAGCGTGGGGAGTCATCTCCACATTTTCCTAGTTACGGTACAAGCAAAGGTAAGTTATATTCCCCAGTATATCTGAAAAAGTGGTGAGTAGTAGATGGAAGTGGAAAGGACTCTCAGTACAGTGTTATATGAAAAACAAGCAACTGAGAGTGATTGCATCTGTGTCCTCCTTTTTGATCAGTTGGCTGGTGGAGTCTGCTCGATGGCTGATGGTCAACAATAAACTAGAGGAGGGCTTAAAGGAACTTAGAAAAGCTGCAAGCATAAATGGGATAAAGAATGCTGAGGAGACCCTGACCATGGAAGTGAGCTATAAAGGGGACCTGAGGAAGGGGAGAAAGGAAGACAGAACTTGAACTCTAAACTAGTTGGTGTCCAAAAGGTGCAGAGAGGGTGGGATGCAAGTATGGTTACTGATCTTCCGTCCTCACTTCCTCACTGCCCTAATTCTTTTTCTGTTTATTTATTTTTTATTTTTATTTTTGTTTTTTGTTGTACTTAAGGTGAAGGCTTACAGAACAAATAGTTTCTCATGAAACAGTAGTACACATATTGTTTTATGACAT
>NW_004444049.1:7856726-7868300 GCF_000243295.1 Trichechus manatus latirostris | reverse complement strand
CAATTTTTTTCTTTCAAGATTTTATATATGTCATCCCATTGCCTTCTTGCTTGCATGGTTTCTGTGGAATAATCTGAGATTAGTCTTATTGTTTCTCCTCTGTATGTGACTTCTGTTTTTCACGAGCTGCTCTCAGGATTCTTTGTTTGTCTTTGGTTTTGGCGAGTGTGATTATGCAATGCCTTGGTGATTTTCTTTTTGGGTCTATCCTATATGGGGTTTGTTGAGCTTCTTGGACGGCCAGCTTTTCATCTTTCATGATATTGGGGAAGATTTCTGTCAGCAGTTCCTCAATGATCCTCTCTGTGTTTTCTCTTTTCTCCCCCTGTTCTGGAACTCCAATCACTCGAAAATTTTTGCTTTTGATTGTGTCGCACATAACTCTCAGGGTGTCTTCATTTTTCTTTGTTCTTTTTCTGAGTTTTCCTCAAACAGAGTTGTATCCAAGTGTTTGTCTTCAATTCCACTGATCCTGTCTTCCACGGTTTCAAATCTGCTTCTCAGCTCTTCTATGACACCATCCATTTCTAAAATTTTGTTGTTTATCTTTTGGATTTCTAATTGTTGTTTTTGTATAATTTCTATTTGTGAATTTATTTTGGCATTTTGTTTCCGCATTATTTTCCTGAATTCTTCCAATTTTTTGTCGTATTTTCCATGAATTTGTCTATTTTTTCCTCATGTTTGTCAGCTTTTTGCTTCAGCTCTTGGAGAATTCTGAGTATTAGAGATTTGAATTCCCTAGCAGGTAGTTCTAGTGCCTTTTCTTCTGCTAGAAAGTTGTCTGGTGTTTTATTTTGTATGCCTACTGGAGCCATCCTGTTCTGTTTTTGTAAATGTTTTGATATTGTCTGCTGTCTTCGGGGCATTCAGTAGTTATTTTTCTCATTTATTGATTGTAGATTTGTTTGTTTCTTCCTTTTTTAAAAAAATTTGGCTATGTCCAAGCAGGCGGGCTGTGTGTTCTTTGTTGTTTGCTCATCTGTGCGCACAATACTTTTCACCTCCTTCTCCAATTGGCAGGGTCAGTCACTCAGATATGGTATGGCAGGGCAGGTCTAGCTGAAGAGGAGTTACTGGGATGGGTTGTTTGTGGCACTTACTACAACCACCAGGGCGGATCAGTAATCAGTGCAGGGCAGGTTACAGTAGGCCGTGCCTGTGCTGTTTGGTGGTGTGATGTCAAGCACACAGTGCAGGTAGGCAGGATGCAGTGGGGAGATTGTTATGTGTGGAGCTAAGAGGGATATGGAAGAGAGGAGAGATGGATAGGAGCCAAAAACATACAAACAAACAAAAAAGAATGCTAGGGGAGCTTGCCACTGGACTGGAGAGATGAGAGACTATGAAACTGAGAAAAACAAAAAGGGGAAGATGATGGAAAAAAAGAAAAGAATGAATAAATAAAAATTGGAAAGGGAAAAAAACAGCAAAGTTCTAGTGATCCCACCAGTGCAGTTATGAGGTCTGGGGAAGTTGTTCTCAGGTGTTGCAGTACAGCCTGGCTAGAAGGCATAGAGGTATACAACCCTAGATATTCAGGGAATAGAAAGAGATGGAAGATATAGAGACAAGAAACTGAGTAAAGAAGAAAGACAAAAAGGGAGAAAGAGGGAAAAGAAAACAAAACAAATTAAAAAAAAAAACAAGAAAAGCCGCCAAAAAACAGGAAAAAAGGAAAAAAAACCAACGAAAAAAGAAATGTATTCAGGGGTCCCTCTGCACGTCTGTGCAAGCTTGAAGGGGTAGGTTCCAAGCCATGCAGCACTGCCTGGCCAGAACAGGCTCCCAACTGAAGAAAATGAAAACAAACAAACAAACAAAAGCCCCGGGATCCCACCAGCATGGCAGCCCAGACCAGGAAGCAGCTCCACACTCGAACGGAGCTCCGCAGCCCCTCAGGAAGAAGGGCAGATGGCTTGCGGAGCCAGGTATTTGAGCAAAAGGAGGGGGAGGTGGTGAGAGGTAAGGAAGAAATCAAAAGAAGCAGAAAAAAGCAACACCAGCAACCAACAAATGGCACTCAGAGAGCCGGCCCGTTCAGGTGGGTGGAATCCAAGCAACCAGTGCTTCCTGGACAAGAGACTGTGGCCGCGGGAAGCAGAGGAGGCCGAGTGGGGGTGAAGAAGGGTGGGGGGTGGGAAAGCGTATATCAGAAATTACTGGTTGTTTTGTCTCCTGCTGGAAGCTCCGTGGACCTGCTTTCTGGTACCCCCTGTTTGCTGGTCTCTGATCGGAGTCCAAGATGGTGGATCTGAGCTGCGTTAGCTGATAGGGGACCTCTGCATGAATCTCTTCTTGCTCTCCGTTCTCTGTCAGTTTTCTCACTCCATTTGGTGCTTGGTTGAGGTCTTTACCTCTTCATTTGATGTTTTAGGGTTTCAGGATTGTTGTTTTCTCTGTTCGGCTTAGTTTTTCAGATGTTTGCTGTGGAGGAATGGCATGGTGCTCCTGCCTAGAGCGCCATTTTGCCTGAAGTCTCACTGCCCTAATTCTTGATGGGCATCAATATTGTTTGGGTTAGCATTGAAGGAGAATATGCAAACAAGTATTGAACACAGATATTTTGATTCAATCGAAGCAAAAAGCACTGGGGGGAAGAAAGGTTGCCGTCTAGTCGATTCTGACTCATAGTGACCCTATAGGACAGAGTAGAACTGCCCCATAGGGTTTCCAAGGAGCGCCTGGTGGATTCGAACTGCCGAACTTTTGGTTAGTAGCCGAAATCTTAACCACTATTCACAAATGGAGAGATTGTGCACTGGTCTCTGTCTAATTGTGCAAGGTAAAGTGACCAAAACTTATCTGTGTCTTTTCAATTAAGAATCTGTGGGTCTTTTTCAGGGTGTTAAGGCCAGTAGAAGGAAGGGTTAGTGACCATGCAGAAGACAGCATAAGGAGAGTCACTTATTTCTTCATTCAGTCATGCACTCCTTTTCAAGATATATTTACTGAGCCATGTGCCAGGTGCTGTTCTAGCCCTGGAAACATGGCAGTGAACACAACAGCCCAAATCCCTGCTTTGTGGAGTTTATATTCTACATATTACAAGTTCTAAGAGCATGACTGCCTCAGAGAAGTCTTTCTTTTTTTTATTTTTCACTCCAGACATAAAAGGCAGACTTTGCTTTGGATCATTAAGTAAATCATTCATCGTGTCATGCACATATATAGATACTTTTTCAATAACAGTAGTGTGCCAGGCAGAGGGCTAGATCATGAATAACAGAATAAGTTAGGGTCCCAGGCTTCAAGGAGTTTTCACATTACAATTGTTGACATGTGAAAAACTTGCAGTCTAAACTGAATTAAAATAAAGAGGTTTATTAAAGGTTCAAGGGAGTTCAAACTGGGGATCCCCACGGCCCATCAAAATGGAGCTGTGAAGTCCAAGAAACAGTAATTACAAAGACGTTTTAATAGGGCTGAAACAAAGAACGGTGCTGGCGGGGCTTCAATACTCTGATTGGTTTACAGTGACTGAGGTCAGTTAAAGGAGGGAAAAGGAAGTGTGATTTTTAACATTATTGGTTATATTAATACAACTGGCATACGTTGATTGGCTAAAAGAGATAATTATGTGGTCGAGAAGAGGTTCTCATAACTGGTCACAAAACAGTGGCATGTTGGACACTTTCAGGAAGAGGTTAAAAATTACCTTACCCAGAGCATAAGATCTCCTGGGGAGATCTGTACAAAGAGTTTTGGTTACAGACATTGTATACACATTCTTAGCCTGATCACAAAGAAAAGCATTTCCTTAATGATAGGGTTGATTCTAAAGCAACAAGGTTTGAATCTGTGTGAAAGTTTATACTGAGCCTTAGCATTAGCTCAGCCATTTTACTTTAGGTCAGATGCCTCTTTGGATTTTATACCCCACATCACTATGAAAGAGAAAAATAATAGACAATTTTAAATGCAAATATATGCAATGAAAATTGAATGGAAAGAATGATAATGAAGCTAAACAGATAATTTTGTGAATAAGAATCAGCATAAAGCTAGTTCCTAAAAGGCAGAGGTCAAGTATATTTTCACTTTCCAACTTCTCTATTATCAGTGACACCGGCCTATCCTTCACAGCACTCTCTCTGCTGGGTTTGATAATTTGCCATAATGTCTCACAGAGCTCTTGGATTATTCTTATGGTTATGTAGTTTATTTGTGTAAACAGATACAATTCAAGAGTAACAGATTACAACCCAGGGTGAGTGTCAGGAAGAGGTACTCGGACAACACCTGGAGGGGTTCCCGAAGTGGAAATCACATTCCTCCCTTAGTCAACCAGGGAAGCTCACAGAGCAGGACAGCTCTTGGCGCAGAAATGCTCTTGGTCAGAACAGCTCTTGGAGCAAAAAGTTCCTGGCCAGGACATCTCTCAGTCAGAAAACTCTAAGAGCAGAAAGCTGTCAGCCAGAATAGCTCTTGGTCAGAACGACTCTCAGAGCAAAAAGCTCCTGGCCAGCACAGCTCTCAATCAGAGCAGCACTTGATCAGGGCAGGTCTAGGAGAAAAATTCTCTCTAAGGCCTTTTTATAAGCCAATTCCATGTGCTCCTTGTCAGCTACCTGAAAGTCTCCCTAGCTAGACTGGTCTCTAACAAATCCACAGGGGTGGTCAGTTACATAGGAAATCCCCTAAATTATTTTTCCAGAAACCAAGGGCAAAGGCCAAAAAAAATTATTGCACTGCAGAAGCACAAGAAGAAACATCCACTCTTGTTTCCTCTTGAAAGGAGAAGACTAGAAGTTAGCCAGTCAAAGAGGAGGAAGTAAAACACTTCTAGAAATGTGTTCAATGGCACATGTGATAGAAGGCTATATATACCCAGAAAAAACCAGAGATCATTTAGAAGAACATTTCAATGAAGAAGAAAAAAAACAAAAAACAGAAAAAAACTCCTCGTAAGAGTTTATATCCCACTGAAGATGATGGGAAGAATTAAAATTTTCCCCAGATATGAAGCCATTGAAGAGACAACAGCACGGAGGGCACCGATTTATGGGGGACACCATTGGCATGAGCTTTCTAAAAACAAGGAAACCTTGAAATTTAGGTGGAGCTATATGGCAGTACTAAGCTGCCATGTTATATGTTAAGTGTATATAAAATTATATTTCACCAACTAATTTCTCAAGACCTATCTTTGGGTCAAGACCTACACCTAACATTTTTACCTGCTAGGGTGGCCTAACTCAGAGAATGAAAGTTTAAATGCTTCGTAGAGCCAGGCAATAACAAAATAAGTGATACAATGTAGAAACTGGAAAGTATAATGGATATTGAGGTGAATAGCAATTGAAAATTACATCAGTGTCAGGTGGAAGAAAGAGAGCATTGCACATGAGGAGCAATTGAAGCTCAGGTTGGTCAATGGACCCTATCAAGAATGAGCAACACGAGGTGCCACAATTTAATTTATTTTTTAAAGATAATTTGAAAATTGGGTTGTATGGTGAAAATTGCCATTTGAAAATTTTGGCAACTAAATCAAATTGCAAGAGGCAGAGTCAACATGGCACTATCGACAGAAGTACTTTGCCATCCCTCCACAGCAAAGACTAGAAAAACTAAGTAAAACAGAGACAAACATCAATCCTGGAACCCTAAGTGTCAAATGAAGAAATAAAGAACTCAACCAAGCATCAAATGGAATAAGAAACTGACAGAGAACAGAGAAAGAGGAGAGTTACAGCAGATGTCCCCTATCAGCTAACGCAGCACAGATCCACCATCTTGGACTCCTGCCAGAGATTGGCAGACAGGGAGTACAGGAAAGTAGATTCACGGAGCTCCCATCAGGAGACAGAGCACACGGTAACCAGCGATACATGTTTTCCCACCACTACCCTTCTACCCCCTGCTTGACCTTTGCCGCTTCCCGAGGGGTGGATCTGCCACTTCCCATGGGCCAGAACCATGGCAGGGGAGGCGCTGGTTCTGTGTCTCTCAGACTTGCCCCGCCCATACCGGCCAGCTTCCTTAATGCCATTTCTTTGTTGCTGGTGTTGCTTTTTTTGGCGTCTTTTGGTTTCTTCCCTGCCTCTCACCTCCCCTTCCTTTCTCTTGAACACTGGACTCTGTGTGCCATCTTTGCTTCTTGTTGACAGGCTGTGAAGCACTGCTTAGCTTGGGAACTCCTTCCCTGGTCCATGCTGCCACACTGGTGGGATCCCCGGGGGCTTTTGTTTTCCTTTTTTGTTTGTTTGTTTTCTTGTTTTTTTTTTTCCTTTTTATTTCTCTTCATTTCTCAGTTTCTCATCTCTTTCTACTTACTTTCTGTCATGGATTGAATTGTGTCCCCCAGAAATATCTGTCAACTTGACTGGGTTATGATTCCCAGTATTATATGATTGTGTACCATTTTGTAAATCTGATGTGATTTCCTCATGTGTTGTAAACTCTTAACACTATGATGAGGTTATATGTGATTTCCTTATGTGTTGTAAACTCTATCACTATGATGAGGTTATACTGATGAGGTTTACAAGATTAGTATCTTAATCCAATCTCTTTTGAGATATAAAAGAGAGAAGTGAGCAGAGACACAGGGGGAACTCATAACACCAAGAAAGCAGTGCTGGGAGCAGAGCACATCCTTTGGACCTGAGGTTCCTGTGCAGAGAAGCTCCCAGACCAAAGGAAGACTGATGCATCACAAGGACCTTCCTCCAGAGTCAGCAGAGAGAGAAAGTCTCCTGGAGCTGATGCCCTGAATTTGGACCTGTAGCCTACTGGACTGTGAGAGAATAAATTTTTCTTTGTTCAAGCCATCTGCTTGTGGTATTCCTGTTAGAGCAGCACTAGATGACTAAGACACCTTCTTTTCCTGTCTCCTGAATACCTGGTGCTGTCTATTATCTCAACCCCTTCTAGCCCGGCTGTACTGCGCTGCCACGGAGCTGCTTTCCCAGTCTGCGCAGCTGCGCTGGTGGGATCCCTGGGGGCATTTTCTTTTAAATTTCTATATTTTTTTCTTTCTTTCTTTCCCCTGCATTTCTCGGTTTCTTGTCTCTCCAATCCAATGGCAGGCTACCTCAGCATTTTTTTTTTTGGCTCCTGTTTCTCTCTCTACTTTTCCATACCCAACCTAGCTCCACACATCACAACCTTCCCTTACCCCTGTCTCCTGCCTATCTGCACCATGTGCTGAACATTGCACTCCTGAGCAGCACAGGCACGGTCTACTGGAACCTGCCCTGCACTAACCCCCGACTCACCTTGTCAGCCCCAGTACATGCCACAAACCCATCCCAGCCCCTGCCCTTCAGCTGGACCTGCCCTGCTGCACCATAGTTGAGCAACTGGCCCTTTCCACTGGATAAGGAAGTGAAAAATATCATGTCCACAGATGAGCAAACAACAAAGAATGCACAGTCTGCCTGCTCAGACATAACCAAATAAAACAAAAAAGCAGGACAAAACAAACAAATCTACAATCAGTAAATGAAGAAAATAACTACTGAATTTCCTGAAGACAGCAGACAATATCAAAACATATTAAAAAAACAGGACAGGATGGCTCCAGTAGGCATCCAAAATAAAACACCAGATGACTTTCCAGTAGAGGAAAAGGCACTAGAACTACCTGACAGGGGATTCAAATCTCTAATAGTCAGAGCTATCCAAGAGTTGAAGCAAAAAGCAGACAAAAATGAGGAAACAAATAAACAAATTCATGGAAAAGGCAGACAAAATCATGGAAAAGACAGACAAAAAAATGGAAGAATTCAGGAAAATAACACAGGAACAAAATGCCAAAATAAATTCACAACTAGAAACCATACAAAAACAACAATTAGAAATCCAAAAGATAAACAACAAGACTTCACAAATGGACAGTGTCATAGAAGGGCTGAGGAGCAGGTTTGAAACAATGGAAAACAGGATCCGTGAAATTGAAGACAAACACTTGGATACAACTTTGAGGAAAAATCAGAAAAAAGAATGAAGAAAAATGAAGAAACCCTGAGACTTATGTGGGATACAATCAAAAGCAAAAATGTGCGAGTGATCAGAGTTCCAAAACAGGAGGAGAAAATAGAAAACACAGAGAGGATCATCGAAGAATTACTGACAGAAAACTTCTCTAATATCTTGAAAGATGAAAAGCTGACCATCCAAGAAGCTCAATGAACTGCATATGGGATAGACCCCAAAAGAAAATCACCAAGGCATATCATAATCACACTTGCTAAAACCAAAGACAAAGAAGAATCCTGAGAGCAGCTCGAGAAAAATGGAAAGTCACATACAGAGGGGAAACAATAATACTAAGCTCTGATTATGCAGCAGAAACCATGCAGGTAAGAAGGCAATAGGATGACATATATAAAACCTTGAAAGAAAAAGATTACCAGCCAAGAATAATATATCCTGCAAAACTATCATTCAAATATGATGGTGACATTAGGACATTTCCTGATAAACAGAAATTAAGGGAATATTTAAAAACCAAACCAAACTTACAAGAATTATTAAATGGAGTCCTTCAGTTTGAGAACAAACAACATCAGATGACAGCCAGAATCTAGGACACAAGATGGCACCAACCATATACCAGCCTAGGAAATGAACTCTCAAGCACTATTCAAAACGAAAAGATTAAAACAAGGAACCAGAGAGGTTAATCTGCAAATTACAAAAATGTCAGCGCAATAAAAGAGGGAACAAATGGTGTAAGTATAAAACTTTCTAATGGAGAGAAAGGCAAGGCAATACCAAATAATAATAGACTTGTTCAAACCTAGGAAGATAAGGGTAAATTTCAAGGTAACCACAAAGAAAGTTAACAAAACTACTCGTCAGAATAAAGAAGAAAAGCATAAAGTCTGAGTAAAAACAAAATCTACAAAAACAAAAGAAATGAAAAAAATCCACAAACGAAAGGAATTCAGCACAGGAGAGTAAGAGGAACAAAGAAATCGTCATCACCACAAAATGACAGCAATGAACTCACACCTATTAATAATTAGATTGAACGTAAATGGTGTCTCTGCACCCATAAAGAGACAGAGAGTGAGAAAGGATTAAAAAACAGGATCCATCATTATGCTGTCTACAAGAGACATATCTTAGAAACTAAGATGTGTATTTATTAAAAATTAAAGGATGGAAAAAATATATCAAGCAAACAGCCACCAAAAAAGAGCAGGAGTGGCAATACCAATCTCAGATAAAATAGAATTTAAAACAAAATCTGGCATAAAAGACAAAGAAGGGCACTATATCATGATTAAAAGGATGATCCATCATAGAAACATAACCATAATAAATTTCTACGCACCCAATGACAGGGCTCCAAAACACATAAAACAAACTCTAACAACACTGAAAAGAGAAATTGACAGTTCCACTATAATAGTAGAAGACTTCAACACACCAGTCTCTGTAAAGGACAGAACATCTAGAAAGAAATTCAACAAAGATACAGAAGAGCTAAAGGCCACAAATAACATGGACTCATAGACATACATAGCACACTCCACCCAAGAGCTGCAAAGTACACATTCTTTTCCAATGCACATGGAACATTTCCCAGAATACACAAAGCAACCTACAACAAAATCCAAAACATTGAGATAATACAAAGTATCTTCTCTGATCACAAAACCATCAAAGTAGAAATTAACAACTGGAAGAGCAAGGAAAAAAAATCAATTACATGGAAACTGAATAATACCCTGCTTAAAAACCACTGGGTAGTAGAAGAAATCAAAGATGGAATAAAAAAGTTCCTAGAATCAAATGAGGATGAAAACATATCATGTCAAAACCTTTGGGACACAGCAAAGGCAGTCCTCAGAGGACAATTTATAGCAATAGATGCACACATCGCAAAAGAAGAAAGGGACAAAATCAAAACATTAGCTACACAACTTAAGCAAATAGAAAGAGAACAGCAAAAGAAGCCTACAGCCACCAGAAGAAAGGAATAAAGATCAGAGCAGAAATAAATGAAATAGAAAATAGAAAACAATAAAAAGAATCAAAAAAATCAAAAGTTGGTTCTTTGAAGGGGTCAACAAAATCAACAAACCACTAGCCAGGCTGACAAAGGAAAAGCAGGAGAGGAGGCAAATAATGCAAATAAGAAATGAAATGGGGGACATTACAACAGACCTAACTGAAATAAAAAGGATCATAACAGAGTATTATGAAAAACTATAGTCCAACAAATGTGAAAATTTAGAGGAAATGGACAAATCTCTAGAAACACACTACCTAACCAAATTATCACAAATTGATATTGAAAATATGAACAAACCCATGACAAGAGAAAAGATTGAAAAGGTAATAAAAAAAACCTTCCAACACAAAAAGCCCTGGCCCAGATGGCTTCACTGGAGAATTCTACCAAACATTCAGAGAAGAGCTTACACTAGTACTATTTAAACTATTTCAGAACATAGAAAAGGAAGCAACACTTCCGAATTCATTCTATGAAGGCAGCATAACCCTAATACCAAAACCAGGCAAAGACACTACAAAAAAATAAAATTACAGACCAATATCTCACATGAATATAGACGCAAAAATTCTCAACAGAATTCTAGCTAATAGAATTCAGCATCATATCAAGAAAATAATACACCACAACCAAGTAGGATTCATACTAGTTATGCAAGCATGGTTCGATATTAGAAAATCAATTTAATCCACTACATAAAAAAAAAGAATCACATGATAATCATTTGACAAAGTCCAACACCTATTCCTGATAAAAACTCTCAATAAAATAGGTATAGAAGGGAAATTCCTCAACATAATAAAGGGAATCTATGAAAAACCAACAGCCAACATCATGGAGAGAAGCTGAAAATATTCCCCTTGAGAAGAGAAACAAGACAAGGATGCACTTTATCACCATTCCTTTTAAACATTGTGCTGGAAATCCTAGCTACAGCAATAATTCAAGAAAAAGAAATAAAGGGTATTCAAACAGCAGATGACATGATACTATATATAGACAGCCCAAAAGAGTCCATGAGAAAACTACTGGAACTAATAGAAAGATTCAGCAGAGTAGCAGGATCCAAGATAAACATACAAAAATCCATTGGATTCCTATACACCAATTAGGGAACGACAAAAAGGAAATCAGGAAAACAATACCATTTATAATAGCCCCTAAAAAAAATAAAATACTTAGGAATAAATCTAACCAGGGATGTAAAAGACCTGTGCAAAGAAAGCTACAAAACACTACTGCAAGAAACCAAAAGAATTCTACAAAAATGGAAAAACATACCATGCTCATGGATAGATAGACTCAACATTGTGAAAATGTTAATTCTACCCAATGCAATCTACAAATACAATGAAATCCTGATCCAAATACCAACAACATTCTTTGAAGAGATGAAAAAAAAATCCTTAACTTTGTATGGAAAAGGAAGAGGCCCTGGATAAGAAAAGCACTATTGAAGAAGAAGAATAAAGTAGGAGGACTCATGCTACCTGACCTCAGAACCTACTATACAGCTAGAGTAGTCAAAACAGCCTGGTACTGGTACAATGATAGACACATTGACCAATGGAACAGAATTGAGAACCTAGATGTAAATCCGT
>NW_004444049.1:7854039-7855173 GCF_000243295.1 Trichechus manatus latirostris | reverse complement strand
CTCCACCAGACTGAGTCCAGCACAACTAGATGGTGCCCAGCTACTACCACTGACTGCTCTGACAGGGATCACAATAGAGGTCCTGGACAGAGCCCGAGAAAAATTCTAATTCAAAAAGAGACCAGAATTACTGTCCTGACAGAGAATGGAGAAACCCGGAGAGTATGGCCCCCAGACACCCTTTTAGCTCAGTGATGAAGTCATTCCTGAGATTCACCTTTTAGCTAAAGCTAAGACAAGCCCATAGGACAAAATGAGCCTAAAGGGGCACACCAGCTCAGAGGCAAGGATGAGAAGGCAGTAGGGGACAGGAAAGCTGGTAATAGGGAACCCATGGTCAAGAAGGGAGAGTATTGACATGTCATGGGGTTGTTAACCAATGTCATAAAACAGTATGTGTACTAACTGTTTAACGAGAAGCTAGTTTGTTAACCTTCATCTAAAGTACAATAAAAAATAAACAAATTTTTAAAAAAAGATTTATACATTTACAAAAATAAATAAATAAATCAACTTGCATAACACCAATCTTCTAATCAAATATAACGCACTTAGGGGCCAGATTCAGCCTGCCAGGCAAGTTTATGCCTTCCAGGCTGGTCACTTTCTTTTTCCTTTAAAATCTCTTAAGTGCTTTTCACCTTCAAGTCCATAGAGTTATCATGCCTGTTGTGCGCCATTAGTGAATCAACTAAATTTGTGGTCTTAGTCCTGTTTTTTCCTACATCTAACAGACTGCCTGACACACCCTACTCACTCTTTCTAACTTAACACCATTCCAGTTTATATCCATGCAAATATCAGTCTGTTGGTTACTCCAGTAAGGGGGTTTTGTGGCCCAATATATGATACACGCCTCCTCTGCCCAAAACACAGACAAATGTGAGATAGATGAAGAGGTCAGACAGATTGAGATCAAAATTTATATTTTTTTACTACAGTGACATTAAATCGGTGGCAACAATAGCTTTGCTTTCACTTCATCACTGAACTGAACTTACTCAACAGTCACAGAAATTAACAACAGAAAGAGCAATGAAAAAAAATCAACTACATGGAAACTGAATAATACCCTGCTTACACATCCCTGGGTAATAGAAGAAATCAGAGATGGAATCAAAAAATTCCTAGAAT
>NW_004444049.1:7843650-7849729 GCF_000243295.1 Trichechus manatus latirostris | reverse complement strand
AACCAATGTCATAAAACAACATGTGTACTACTGTTTCATGAGAAACTATTTGTTCTGTAAGCCTTCACCTGAAGTACAATAAAATAAAATAAAATAAAATAAAAGCAAAGATGTCACTTTGAGGACTAAGGTATGCCTGACCCAAGCCATGGTGTTTTCAATCCCCTCACATGCATATGAAAGCTGGACGATGAATAAGAAGTACTGAAGAAGAATTGAAGCCTTTGTATTATGGTGCTGGCAAAGAATATTGAATATACTATGGACTGCCAAAGAACAAACAAATCTGTCTCAGAAGAAGGGCAGTCAGAGTGATTCTTGGAAGCAAAGATGGAGAGGCTTCCTCTCACATACTTTGGACATGTTTTCAGTAGGGATCAGTCCCTCAAGAAGGACATCATGCTTGGTAAAGTAGAGGGTCAGTGAGGAAGAGGAAGTCCCTCAGTGAGATGGGTAGAGACAGTGGCTGCAATGATGGCTTAAGCATAGCAAAGATCATAAGGATGGTGCGCGAGCTGGCAGTGTTTCGTATCTTTGTACATAAGATCGCTATGGGTTGGAACCAACTCAACGGCGCCTAACAACAACAACAACATGGTGTAAACACGAACGTATTAAAAATAATAAATAATTTACATTACTGCACGTACAATTTATAAAGATGTAATTTGTGGCAACAACAACATAAAAGATGGGAATGGCTCTATAGAAACAGTTTCGTATACTACTGAAGTTAAGCTGGAATCAATTTAAATTGTTATAAATTTAGCATGTTAAATGTAACTTCCATGGTACCGACAAAGAAAATATTTAAAAATATATACACAAAAGGAAATAAGAAGAAAATGACTCACTACAAAAAATAAAAAATAAAACTAAATCTAAAAGAATGCTGTATAGGAGGAAATGATGGACCAAAAAAAGTGCAAGACACACAAAAAACAAGCAACAAAAATGGCAAAAACAAGTCCTTCCTTATCGGTAATTACTTTAAATATAAATAGATTAAACTCTGCAATCAAAAGCAGGGATTGGAAAATTGGATAAGCAAATATGATCCAACTATATGGTCCAACTACATGGGATTTTGTTTACATCCCAATACAAAATTAGGTTGAAAGCAAAAGGATGGAAAAAAATATATTACCCACATAGTAACCAAAGGAAAGCTAAAATGGCTATATTAATATCAGACAAAACAGACTTTAAGTCAAAAATGTGTTACAAAAGACAAAGAAGGACATCGTATAATGATAAAAGGGTCAATTCCTCAAGAAAATAACAATGATAAATATGTGTGCTTTTAACACCAAAGTCCCGAAAATGTATGAAGCAAACACTGACAGAACTGAAGAAAGGAATAGGCAGTTCTACAATAATAGTTGAAGACTTCAATAAGCCACTTTCAATAATGGATAGAAAATTTAGATAGAGATGAATAAAGAAATAGAGGACTTGAACAACAGTATAAACAAACTGGACATAATAGCCACTTCTAGAACACTTCACCCAACAACAGTAGAATACATATTCTTCTCCAGTACACATAGATCATTTTCAACAATAGGCCCTATATTGTGTCACAAAGCAAGTCTCCATAAATTTAAAAAGATTGAAATCATACAAAGTATGTTCTCTGACAACCATGATCTCATTGAAACTGGAAATTAATAATGGAAGGAAAACTAAAAAATCCACGTACGTGTAGAAATTAAATAACACACTATTAAACAATGGGTCAGGAGAAAAATAAAAAAAGAAATCAGAAATTCTTAGAGTCCAATGAAGTGAAAGCAAAACATACAAAAATTTATGGGGTGCAACAAAGGCAGTGGTCACAGGGAAATTTATTGTGGTAAATGTCTACACTAAAAAAGGAGAGAGTTCTCAAATTAATAAGCTAACTTTACATCTTGAGGAACTAGAAAAAGATGAGCAAACTAAGCCCAAATCTTGCAGAAGAATAAAAATAATGAAGATTAGAGCACAGATAACTGAAGAGAGAATAGAGAAAACAATAGAGAGAATTAACGAAACCAAAAGTTGGATCTTTGAAAGGATTAATAAAATGGTCAAATCTTTACTATAAGCAGCAAAAAGAATCCAGGTGGCACCCTCAACACATTGCTTAGGAACTCCTAGCTAGATCACCAAGTTTATTATATACATTTTCTCCTTTCCACATCACTGCAGAAATCATTATTGCTAAACGTTCTGTAACTTTATGACAAGGATACCCTACCCTTCAATTTTCAATGTCATTTTCTTCCTTTTGAGCGCCCACAGGCAGCATCCTCAAAGACCTGATATCTACTAGCAATGTGTTCACGACAATTTAGGCTTTCTCTAACATGCTCTTCAGAATCTTCACAGACCTCTATACAGTTTCAAAGTAACTTCACATTTTTGGAAATCCTGGTGGTGAGGTGGTTAAGAGTTTGGCTGCTAACCAAAAGGTCGGCAGTTTGAATCCACCAGGCGCTCCTTGGAAACCCTATGGGGCAGTTCTACTCCATCCTATAGGGTCACTATGAGTCATAATTGACTCAACGACAGTGGGTTTTCTTTTCTTTTTTTTGGTCACCTTTTTAGGTAGTTTTTATAGCAGCACAACACTTCTAGGACCCAAAATTTGCATTAGTTATGTATTGCTCTGTAAGAAATTACTCCAAAAATTAGCAGCTTAAAACATCAAACTTTTGTTTTCTCAGAGATTTGGTGGTTCAGGAATCTGGGCATGTCTTAGTTGGAAGCTTGCTTAGGGTGATTTAAAAGGCTGCAATAAAGGTGTTGTCTGAGACTGTGGTCAACTCAAGATTTAAGTGGGGATAGCTCCCCATCCAAGCTCACTCAAGTAACATCAGGTCATCACTGACTGATAGCCATAGGCATCGCTTCCTTGTCATTTGGGTTCTTCACTGAGCCATTCATAACTTGGCAGATTGCTTTCCCCAGAGCAGGGTTCAGGGAGAAAGAGAAAGAAAAAAAAAGAGGGAAGTTGCCCTCTTTTTGTAACTTAATCTGGAAAATGATATACCATCAATTTTGAAGTTTGTTTGTTTTTATCCTAAGAAGTAAGAAACTAGATTCACACACAATCAAGGAGAGAGAAATAATCAAGGGTGAAAATACTAGTAGAAAGATTCCCTGGAATCCATTTTAGAGGCTGCCTACCACAATCGCCAAACCTAAGACATATCTTAGACTTAAAACTTAATAAATCCACTGGGTCTTTAGGCAAAAAGAGCAACTAAAGAACAAGGATGAGAGTATTAGACTGTCCTCAGTCTTTTCAAAAACAATAACAAGGCAAGGCAATAGTACAGTTTTTTTTTTTTAGCTCAAAAAGAAGAAAATATGAACCAATAATTTTACATTCAACCATGCTCTCTCTCAAGGATAGTATTCATACAGAAAGAGTTTTCACTTCATGGAATTTTGTACCCCTCAGTGCTTCATGAGTAATCCACTAAATGCTGAGCCTCATCTAAACAAGCAACGGCTGGGAAAACACAACAAAGAGGCAGATGATGAACATTTACTAAATTAAACTAAAAAGAAGGTGGAACACTATTATGTATCCTCCCAATGAAGAAATAATGCTCATAAAAGATAGGAGAAGGAAG
The DNA here is from genome assembly GCF_000243295.1 of Trichechus manatus latirostris. NCBI lineage: Eukaryota > Metazoa > Chordata > Mammalia > Sirenia > Trichechidae > Trichechus > Trichechus manatus. The sequence goes on along the minus strand of NW_004444049.1, from coordinate 7,846,103 downwards.
AGAGAAGAAATGAGTTCATTGATTATTGTAGACACAACAGGTGAGATTTAAAGGATGCTGTAAAATTTCGTCAATTCCAATGTTAAAAAGGTTAAATAAAATACCATGTTCTAAATGGTATCTAAAAGAATAAGTATAAAGGTAATCATTAAAATAAATATTAAACTTCTTCCATACCAAAAGCAATAAAAAAAAAAAGAATAAGCAGTAAAATATAGAGAGAGGAATAACAAATACAACTTAATACAAGACAGTCATATCAATAAATCAAATTAGCTTAACTCAGGAAAGTATTTTTTACTTTCACTCTCAAGGCAAAACTCAACTCTATTGCTGTATACAAGAGACACACCTAAAGTGATTCAGAAGGCATCAGCAACACTATCAGCAAAGGTATACTGGATTAATGAAAATAATAAGAAAAGAGAGTATTCAATCTTTGTGTCAGTTGAGGTAGAATTCGGGCCAAAGTAAATTAAACATGAAAAGGAAGGACCCTGTTAATAGTAACCACAAAATTCACAATGAAGATTTATTGGTTACGAGCATCTATGCACAAAATAACTCACCCACTACTTCGAGAAGGCAAAAAAATAAGAAAGAAAACAAAGATAGAAATACAATAATAATAGTAGACTTCTTCACACCCCTCTCAAAGTAAGGCACATCAGTTGGACAAATGTGAATAAGGATACAGAAGAGCTTAAAACATAATAGGTAATGTAGATCTTACGGATACTTATTGAACTTTACTAACTGCTATTATAGAATTTGGGCCCTGGTGGCACAGTGGTTAAGCGCTCAGCTGCTAACCGAAAGTTTCAAATCCACCAGCCATCTGTGGGAGAAAGATCTGAGAGGTTACAGCCTTGGAACCCCTATGGGGCAGTTCTACTCTGTCCTATAGGGTCGCTGTGAGTCGGGATTAAAACTTCACTGCAATGAGCTTGGTTTGGATTTTTTGGTATTACAAAATTTGCTTTCCTATTAAACACACGTGGAAAATTCACACACAAAAAACCAATCATATATTAAGTTACAAAGAAAAATCAGAAATTTCCGTGATATAGAAATATTACAATGAACAGCTTCTGATAATACTTTAAAGTACGATTAACAAAATTAAAAAAAAAAGAAAAACAACTACGTAGCAAGTATCTCTTGACTGAATTGAGAAAAACCAACTCAAATGAGAGAACACGTAAAAATAATCAAGATGAAAACACTACAGATGGGAAGTTATGATTTTTTTAAAAAAAAGATTTAAAAAAACCGTACCTTAAATATTTTAACTAATAGTAAACAAAAAATGAAAATAATAAATTTACTTCCAACCCAAAAAGCGAGAAAAAAGTACCACAAAGCAAACCAAAAGTACAAGGAAGAAAATATTAAATACTATAAAGACAAAAGGGAATGGTGTACAGTATAAAGAAGCCCTAACAAATTAAAATATTGTATTTTTAAAAATATTTAACAAACATTATATTAATTAAGAGAAAGGGAGAAAGCACATATGTATGAAAAATAATATGACACAGAACGACTAACAACGAAACAGAACAACTGAATCCCGACAGCCCAAGCGGCGCTTATGTCCAGTGGGCCCGAGTGCGCGCGCAGCCCGCTCCCGGGACCGGCAGTCTTCCCGCCGTCTGGGCCAAGGACCGGGCTGCACCGAGAGCAGCGGACGCCAGCCTAAGGCAGAACCTCCACCTGGCACCAGAGCCGGCCCCCGCACCTCCCCGCGCCGCTCCTCGCCTCCCCGGCCCGCAGAGCACCCCAGTGACCTCGACTCACCCTCGACCTCACTCCTCAGGACGCGGCGGCGGCCAGAGCTAGCGGGAGGACCAGGTGTGTTGGTGAGTAGCAGTCGCGTCCAGACCAGTGGATTGCCCAGCTGGAGGATGGAGCCAGACAAAGAGCCTGGTGGTGCCACCATGAGGGGGATTTATGAAGAGGCTGGAGTCAAAGGACTTAGGCAGACGCCTGAACATATTTAAGAACCAAGACCTGAAGCCCACCACACAGGTGTATGTTCTTGTTAGCTGCCTTGGAGAGGCCTTACTCATGGCGACCCAGTGTACAATGGGCTGGAAGGAAACGCTGAATACCTGGTCCGGCTCCATTCCCAAGATCTCTTGGGGACCTAGTGATCCTTAGAGTTTTCATTGGCTGATTTTCATAGGCTTTTCTTCCTAGTTTGTTTTAGTCTGGAAGCTTCCCTGGAACCTGTTCAGCATCAAACCATCACGCAAGCCTCCACTGACAGGTGAGTGGTGATTGTACCTGAGGTGCGTGGGCTGGGAATCGAACCCAAATCTCCCGCATGGAAGATGAGAGTTTTACCGCTGAACCACCACTGCCTCATGTGTATGTTTTTTTTTTTTTAAATATTTTATTGTACTTCAGGTGAAGGCTTACAGAACAGATAGTTTCTCATGTAACAGTAA
>NW_004444049.1:7828739-7840717 GCF_000243295.1 Trichechus manatus latirostris | reverse complement strand
TCTCTTCATTTGATGTTCTAGGGTTTCAGGATTGTTGATTCTCTGTTTGGCTTAGTTTTTCGGGTCTTTGTTGTGGAGGGACGGCGTGGTGTTTCTGCCTAGAGCGCCATCTTGCCGGAAGTCTCGTGTATGTTTTTAACAGTCCCTGAACTATTAGAAGATTGGGAAGATTCTGTAAATACAGGAAAAGAGAATGGTGCAAAGTAGAGGATGTAGTCAAAGTTCTCCAGTGTCATAATCCTGCACGTGCAGAGTTTCTAGAAAACTAAAGCTGGGTTGTTTTCCCAACAGTGGAAACTCCATGGTCTGGTCCCCTCCATATAACAGTGCCTTGTCTGTAAACTGCTCCACAGACATCTAGGTCGCCACCTTATGTGAGAGAAAGAGAATCAGGGGGACCTCTACCACCATATACACTCTCATGGTGAGGTGGCTTTATTGTCCATGTCAAACATCGGAATGATGTTTGCAAACTGTCCGAATCTGTGCACTGCAGGGTTTTTAAATAAGGTGCCTGTTTTTCCGTTGCTTTCAAATTTTCTTTCTTTTTTTAATGCCATAAAACATTTTAACGTGCCAAACCAAGTGGATTTTTTTAGCTGCCTCAACTCTGCCACCCTCTTGTGTTTGTTGGTTGCCATTTTTTTACAGCATTCTTTTTTTTTTTTTGGTCCATCTGACATGACTCTGTGGTTTATTTTGTAGTTGTAGGTTCTAAAAGTCAGATCAGCTTACTTGTAAATATATTTTCGCCCCAAATTGTTTTCCTATTCACCGCATTATTGTATCCAACAAATCTTTCCGTGGTGAGAACTGGTGAAAGTGATCATTCATGGTCTTAAGGAAGTTTTACTTCTATTGCAAAACCTGTTCCATAGGATCACAATTTTGATTTATAAATTCATATTTGGGATATTTCCATATTTTCCAATACCTGTTTTGACACATGATCTTAGTAATTTTCTCTCCAGGAGTTTGCCGACTCCTTTGTTGCAAATTTCACAGCAGTTATTTTGACACTGACTATCTGATATGGCCATTTCCCCTATAATGCAACAGTAGTTTAACATACAGAGTACAACTCTATAGAGCTGGTAACTTTTAGGAAGGTATTATTAGCAAAATGCATGTAGTAAATGCTTTTATGAAAACTATATTCATGCAATTTGATTTAGCATGCTCAGTTGTCATCTCCTTTTATCCATAATTTCTCTTTGCACAAAATACCTTAGAACCATATTTCCCTGTGAGTAATCTACTTTTCAAAAATGTGTATTCTGTTTTTTAACTTAATTAAACTTGAATGCCCTTTCAGTGGTGATGCAGTCACCGTTACTAAGAGACTTTATTCTTCATCTGTTACAGACCTCAAAGTTCGCCTTAGAATGTCTCATCTTTTATAGATTGTTGACAGGTGCTATTTCCTCACATAATTTTGAGGGCACTCAATCGTACCTTGAACTAAGAATTATTCTACCTTATACTTATCTTTATTCTTGCATGAAGTCAAGAGTTCCGTCTCAAATATATAGGTACCTCTTCTGAAAATCTTCCACTTCACCCAGGTCACAAATGGGATGGATGGAAAAACCTTTGAATAAGATGTGGAGTGGGGGAGAGTGAAAAATCACCCTGTATATAAACTTAAGCCTTTTGTACACACTGTAACTAGTGAAGGGTGAGTATAAAGTAGAAAATAAATAGAGCTAAAACATTTTGTTTTACAAATTGTTAACCTTCTGAAATATAATTTTGCTAACAATTGAGTGCTGTTACATTTAAAGAAAATTGCTGCCATTGTTTGGAAAATGAAATCTTGTGCCATAAATGCAGCTGAACAAAATATAATCTTTACTTCACAAATGAATGCTGTCACAGGAATGAATACAGTAGAAAATCACTTTTAACAAATGACATAATTTCATTCTAAAGTATGTGGTGAGATTAAATAGGGCCATCTGGAATTTTTCTTTTTCTTTGCCAGAAAGTTATGTATTCTGGGTAATTTTTAACGTATTTTTAAACATTAATAAAGCCACAAACTGACTTTTTCCATCAATCTCTTGTGGACTAAGATTTTTTTCCTCAGTAACCTATTTCTTTAAAGTATATGACTATGCTGTTTTTACACAAATAATGCACACCTTCTATGTTTCTTTGCCAACTGCGCCTTTGCCCCACAAGGGTTTTTTGTAAGTGCCATTCTGAACACTATTTGCATAAAAATACGGTACACAGCGAGAGGCTGGATTATTTTGGTATGGAAGACTGCTTCCACCTGAAAAACTGAAATACTATAACAAGCATTTGGGGCTTTATATTGTACATGGTGTTTGTTATGGATTAAATTCTGACTGTCCCCAAAAAATCTGTGTTGGAATCTTAACATGTGGATGACATTCTGTTTAGAAATTGAGTTTTCTTTGTTATGTTAATGAGACTATATCAGCGTTGAGTGTGTCCTAAACCTAATAACTTCTGAGTTATAAAATAAAAGGAGATTAAACAGGCACCCACAAACAGGGGAAGCCTAATGCCACGTGAGATCAGCTATAAACCAAGGAACCAAGGAACGAACACTGACAACGGAGGAATCAATATGGCCCAGACCATGATTTGCATGTTTAGCCTCCAGAACTGTGAGAAAATAAATTTCTGTGCCTTAAAGCCACCATTTGTGATAACTGAGAGAGTATTCTTAAAATAATGTGTAATCTTATTTTATGAATTCATGAACTATGTATTTGACATGTAAAATATGCAAGGTAATGATGTTAATACCCCACGCATCTGTGATTTTGTTGCACCGTGGGGGTTTGTGTGTTGCTGTGATGCTGGAAGCTATGCCACTGGTATTCAGATACCAGCAGGATCACCCATGGTGGACAGGTTTCAGCTGAGCTTCCAGACTAAGACAGACTAGGAAGAAGAAACTGACGGTCTACTTCTACAAAAAATTAGCCAGTGAAAACCTTATGAATAGCAGTGGAACATTGAGCCCCTTAGGTTAGAAAGCACTCAAAAGATGACTGGGGAAGAGCTGCTTCCTCAAAGTAAAGTTGACATTAATGACCTGGATGGAGTCAAGCTTTCGGGACCTTCATTTGCTGATGTGGCACTAGTCAAAATGAGAAGAAATAGCTACAAACATCCATTAATAATCGGAATGTGGAATGTATGAAGTATGAATCTAGGACAATTGGAAATAATCAAAAATGAAATGGAATGCGTAAACATCGATATCCTAGGCATTAGTGAGCTGAAATGGACTGGCACTGGCCATTTTGAATCAGACAATCATATGGTCTACTATGCTGGGAGTGACAACTTGAAAAGGAATGGTGTCCTGTTCATCATCTTAAAGAACATTTCAAGATCTATTCTGAAGTACAACGCTGTAAGTGATAGGATAATATCCATACGACTACAAGGAAGACCAGTTAATACAACTATTATTCAAATTTATGCACCAACCACTAAAGCCTAAGATAAAGAAATTGAAGGTTTTTACCAACTTCTGCAGTCTGAAGTTGATCAAACAGGCAATCAGGATGCATTGATAATTACTGGTGATTGGAATGCAAAAGCTGGAAATGAAGAAGAAGGATTGGTAGCTGGAAATTATGGCCTTGGTGATGGAAATGACTCGGGAGATTGCATGACAGAATTTTGCAAGACCAACAGCTTCTTCATTGCAAATGCCTTTTTTCAACAACGTAAACGGTGACTATACACATGGGCTTCACCAGGTGGAATACACAGGAATCAAATCAGCTATATCTGAGGAAAGAAACAATGGAAAACCTCAATATCATCAGTCAGAAAAAGGCCAGGGGCCGACTGTGGAACAGGCCATCAGTTTCTCATACGCAAATTCAAGTTGAAGCTGAAGAAAATTAGGACAAGTCCACACGAGCAAAAGTACATCCTTGCGTATATCCCATCTAAATTAAGAGACCATGTCAAGAATAGTTTTGATACATTGAACACAAATGACTGAAGAACAAATGAGTTGTGGAATGACATCATGCATGAAGAAAGTAACAGGTCATTAAAAAGACAGGAAAGAAAGAAGAGACCAAAATGGATGTCAGACGAAACTCTGAAAGTTGCTCTTGAATGTAGAGTAGCTAAAGCAAAAGGAAGAAATGATGAAGTAAAAGAGCTGAACAGAAGATTTCAAAGGTGACTCGAGAAGACAAAGCAAGGTATTAAATGTAATGTGCAAAGACCTGGAGATAGAAAACCAAAAGGGAAGAACACGCTCGGCATTGCTCAAGCTGAAAGAACTGAAGAAAAAATTCAAACTTCAAGTTGCAATACTGAAGGATTCTATGGGGAAAATACTAAATGATGCAGGAAGCATCAAAAGAAGGTGGAAGGAATACACAGAGTCACTGTACCAAAAAGAGAGTTGGTCGACATTCAGCCATTTCAGGAGGTAGCATATGATCAGTAACTGATGGTATTAAAGGAAGAAGTCCAAACTGCACTAAAACCATTGGTGAAAAACAAAGATCTAGAAGTTGACGGAATACAAACTGAAGCATTTCAACAAACGGATGCAGCGCTGGAAGTGCTTACTTGTCTATGCTAAGAAAATTGGAAGACAGCCACCTTACAACAGACTGGAAGAGATCCATATTTGTACCCATCCCAAAGAAAGGTGATCCAACAGAATGCAGAAATTATCGAATATCACTGATATCACACACAAGTAAAATTTTTGCTGAAGATCATTCAAAAGTGTTTGCAGCAGTCCCTCGACAGGGAACTGCCAGAAATTCAAGCCAGATTCAGAAGAGGATGTGGAACCAGGGAAATCGTTGCTGATGTCAGATGGATCCTGGCTGAAAGCAGAGAATACCAGAAAGATGTTTACCTGTGTGTTGTTGACTATGCAAAGGCATTCGACTGTGTGCATCATAACAAATTATGGATAACATCGCAAAGAATGGGAATTCCAGAACATTTAAGTGTGCTCATGAGGAACCTGTACTTAGACCAAGAGGCATTCATTTGAACAGAACAAGGGAATATGGCGTGGTTTAATGTCAGGAAAGATGTGCATCATATTTATTTCATCATACTTATTCAATGTGTGTGCTGAGCAAATAATCCAAGAAGCTGGACTATATGAAGAACAGGCATCAGGATTGCAGGGAGACTCATTAACAATCTGCAATATGCAGATGACACAATCTTGCTTGCTGAAAGGGAAGAAGACTTGAAGCACTTGCTGATGAAGATGAAAGACCAGAGCCTTCAGTATGGATTACACCTCAACATAAAGAAAACAAAAATCCTCACAATGGGACCAATAAGCAACAACATCATGATAAACGGAGAGAAGATTGAAGTTGTCAAGAATTTCATTTTACTTGGATCTACAATCAACATCCATGGACGCAGCAGTCAAGAAATCAGACAACTTACTGCATTGGGAAAATCTGCTGCAAATTAAATATTAATGTATAATTTTCTTGGTCAGAAACAATTGGACAAAGTAGTACCTTTGGGGTCAGGATTTACTTCAGTGTCACTTAGCAAACTATTGTATGCAATTTGCAAAATTCCCAAATCTTCTGTTTGTATAACTTAACAAAATACAGTTGTCATACTTTCAATTTCAGGAGGAGAAGATTTTCACTATGCTTTAAATTTCAGGAATAGGAATTTTTCACTATACTTGTGGAACTCAGTCTAGTAAAACTAAAGGAAAGAACTTTCAGTTTCCACTATGACTTGCAAAGAACTTCCAGGTCACCACTCCCATTACAACAATAAAAAAGTTGAACAAACTAAAAAGCAACTCTTCTTTGACCCATTAGGAAAATGGAGTCTCAAGGCAAGCCAAATCCCAATCCCCTTGCCACTGAGTTAATTCCAGCTTATGTGTTACAGAGTAGAACTACTCCATAGAGCTTTCTTGGCTGTAATCATTACAGAAGCAGATAGCCAGGCCTTCTTCCATGTTGCTGCTGGATGGGTTTGAACTGTCAGCCTTTAGATTAGTTGTTGAGCACAAACCATTTGTACTACCCAGGAACCTCCAGGGCAAACTATTGCCCCTAATACTGGAGAGACAGGACAATACAGAGAATCACAGCATACATAGAGCAAAAACCCAGGAGAAGAAGCCCTTTGCTGAAGCCAGTACTGGCAGGAACACATAAACTATAATTAAAGAAATACTGGAGGCTTCATGTGTACTGTTAAAAAATTCAAGGGTCTAACTCTCAGGGGGACCTCATACCTCCCTGAGTTTTACCTCCGGGAACCCATCCAGGTTCTTGCCGTTACCAAAGAAAAATTCCCTCTTGCTTCCAGCACTGGAAAGTGAAAAGTAACTGTAAAAACAGCATGCTGTTACCTCCTCTTCTGATTTCAAGGGAAGGAGAGAGAATCACCATCAGTATTAGCCCAAAGCTGACTCCTATGAGGTGGAGGTCAGACATACCTCCACTCTCCAACCTTTTTACCAATTCTGACACCAGATGTCCCTCCCACGGCACTCTACTTCTCTGCTGGGTTCAATGGTTAGTTGCAGTGTCCACACAGAACTCATAGACTACACTCACGATTATGGGGTTTATTAGGGAAGTGACAGGTTACAATTCAAGATCAGGATCAACTTGAGGATAACAGAAACAACTAAGGATACGGTTCTTGGATCAGGACATCTTTTTCTCAGCATGTGCACAGGCAGGCCTCTCTCTCGACCCTTGGCCCTTGGCTCTTGGCTCTGGCTCTCGGCCTGACTTCTGCCCTGCTCCAGCAAGTATTACAAAACTCTTTAGCTCCGCTAATAAGTGCCCAGAGGCACCCCAGTCCACCAGGAAGCCTTCTGCCTGAAAGTGCTCAGCTATCTTGCTCTGTGGGTCAGTAAGCCCAGCCTGCCAGTCCCATGCTGCTACCATCTCATGCCATCTTCAGTGATACAGCTCTCTCTATCTCCAGGATCTAGGAGGCTCTCAGGGCAGAGACCCTGGGTCCAAAGGGTGCATTCCACTCCCGGCTCTTCTTGATGGTAGTGAGGTCCCCTTCAATCTCTGGGATTGTCTTCTTTTAAGCCTAGCAGGATGGCAAAACTGACCAATCCCCTACAAGGTTCCATGCACCTATTTTGCCTTAGCAGGCTGTCCAATCCCCTTGGTGAGCCACAAACACCTTATTTGCATATCTCCACCCAATCATTCTGTGGGAGTTACAAGACCATGGCTAGAAGGGCCATATAATAGCAATTCACTGCACCATGGTAACCATTCTGAAGTACATCCAGAGCCAGAGCCTTCTGTTCTTCCTTCTGATATCTGTAACAAAGGCCAACTATCAAGGTAAACTACTAAATCCTTATCTGACCTGGGGCAGGGCAATAGCCAATCCCACGCCCTTCTTATAAACAAAAGGAAAGTAAGAAGAAAGGATGACAGAGGATAGATTTAATCATAAAGTTGTAGAATGCTTTGCCTCCCCAATAATTTACTCCCATGTTAACAGAGCTTCAAGATAATAATAGGGGATAACAACTGAGAGAGCTCCAAGACACAGACTCCATTTAAGTAGGATTTTCTAGGGAAACCCAAAGATAGCCAGAAGGACAAAAACAAAGAAACTAGGGGAAATTTAAGTCTCTGGCTCCTACAGCTCCAGGAAACATTAAATGCAGCTTAAGTCCCAGCCAGATAAACATAAAACCTCACAATAAAGGCCTATTTACCTAACAACAACAACAAAAAAATCCAGTTGCCATCTAGTTGATTATGGCTCATAGCGACCCTTTAGAACAGAGTAGAACTTCCCACAGGGTTTCCAAGGAGCAGCTGGTGGATTTGAACTGCTGACCTTTTGGTTATCAGCGGAGTTCTTAACCACTGCACCATCAGGACTCCCATTACCTGGCATATTATACCTTATTTGTGGTTACCGGCATTTGGGCGGATGGAATCAGGATAGCAAGTTATTGAGAATAGTGTTTCTTTTGGGGCTTATTAAAATGTTCTAAAATTACATAATTATGGTTGCAACAAATTTTCCCAGATTTGGACTTAGCAGACAAAGACTTCAAATTAGCTATTTTAAATATATTCAAAGAACATGTGTGGTGTGATGCATCACTTTTATATGACCTTTCTTGTCATGGTCTTGTAACACCTACCAAATGACTGGGTGTGACTCTGCAAATAAGGTGCTAATGGCCCACCAAGGGGACTGGAAAGCTTGCTAATAATGCACATAAGGTGCATGGCAGCCTTGTGGGGATGGGGCCATACAAATAAGGTGTATGGAACCCTAATGAGGGAATTGGTTGGTTTCACCAACCGGAAAGAGGGGACCTCACTATAACCAAGAAGAGACAGGAGCAGAGCATGTCCCTCAGACCCAGGGTCCCTGTGCTGAGAACCTCCTAGACTCTGGTGACAGAACTGTAACACTGGAGACGGCACAAGATGGCAAGAAGCAGTGGCAGAGAAACGGCAGCAGCAAAACCAGGAGACTGGCTCAAGATGGCATGGTGGACTTCCCAGCCCATGAAGCAAGGTGGTTACAGTGGGTGTGCTAACCTATGGAGTAAGAGAGCTGAATGCCTTCAGTCAGGAGGGTTCCTAATGGAGTGGGGTGCCTCTGGGCACTTGTCAGCAGAGCTAGACTTGCCAACCTACAGAGCGAGAGAGCTGAGCGCCTTTGGGCAGGAGGCTTCCTGGTTGAGTGGGCTGCCCCCGGGCACTTATTGGCAGAGGTAAAAAGCTTTGTAACACTTGCCAGAGCAGGGCAGAGGCCGGACCCAAGGGCCTAGGGGCCCAGGGGCCAAGGAAGAGGCCTTCCTGCAAGCATGGCTGAAAAGCTGTCCAGACCGAAGAACTATATCCTGAGTTGTCCCTGATCCTAAATTGTAACCTGTTACTTCCCTAATAAACCCCATAACTGTGAGTATGGTCTGTGAGTTCTGTGTGGCCATTGCAACAAATTATCAAACAAAGCAGAGGAGCAGAGAGTGCCATGGGAGGGATGGCTGGTGTCAGAATTGATAAAAAGGTTGGAGAGAGGAGGTATATCTGACCTCCACCTCATAGGAATCAGCTTTGGGCTGATGCTGATGGTGATTCTCTCTCCTGCTCATGAAGTTAGAGGAGGTCAGACGACCTTGATGCCATTCTTACAGTTGGCTTCAGAAGTGAGACTGCAATGGTTCCAGTCTCATAGAAGCGTAGGGTTTTATAAGAGAATGAAAGAAGGACGAGGGAAGTGAAACTCAATTCTTAGATGGTTACTTTGGTTGTGGTTACCTGTAATGGCTAAACGGAAAGTAAGAGATGTTATGCTGCAGCTGAGGGAAGAAAACATGCATCTGCAGTATATTGCAGCAAAAGCCAGGCCAGATAAGCCATATGATTGATGGGGGGAAGGGTCATCTGGTTGCACCCAGCCAGAGGCCTCAGGCCATATACATATGAATCAGAAAATAGTCAAGGAGTGGAGAAGATGAAACTGAACTGTTTTAAAAGGGTTTTTGTGTTTATCTGAATGTACTATGGATATTGAATATTTCTCCTCCCTAGTGTTGTAATCAGACCTAAATGTAGAATGAAATGAAAGTTGGGTATTATAGATAACAGAGAGTGTATAACTCTGCCTTCAGCCAATACTTGATTGGGTATGCTAAAAGGACAACTAAGATTTGCCAGAAAGAAACACAGGCTGTTGGTTTGAATGCAGTAGCCCTGTGTTTAGAGTATTTGAGGCTTAGGTGAAAAACCTGAGCCCCACCCAGAGCCTTCAAAGTCAGGAAATTTGCATTTGAGAAGACATGCAAACCTACCCAGAACTTCTGAGAGAGCAGGAAATTTGCATTTGAAGGAGGGACCTGCAGGGAAAAAAAATGACTGTTTTGCTTTTTGGATTTTGAGCAAATGGTTTACCTTTGATTGCACTGAGGCAGGAAAAGTCAGTGCCTATCAGAAGATCCCCTTTCCAGGACTGGAAGTTAAAGGGAGCCAGTGAGTAGACAGCCTGGTATGCTTGCTTGAGGTGACAACCTAGGGCCATGAAATGAGTGGAAGTGTGGGAGGTGCAGCAATGAAGAGATGGGCTGAGTTTGGACATGTTCCATTGGCAGATGTTGACCTAGCCCAGGGAGGCTAGGGATGAGAAAGAGAGGGAAAGCGAAGGGGCTGACTGGTCTGAAGTGCAGAGAGGTGTGTGGACTCCCGAGCCTAGGGATGGTACTCATTGACCTAGCCCATAGGGGCTAGGAATGAGCTGACCAGAATCAATCAAATGAAGACAGAGATCTTTGACACCATGAGCTGGTGTAAATTGCTGCAATTCGATGGCTTGCTGTAGACTGGAATTCGCTTATGGATGCAGATGCTTAAAGTTCCAACTGGAACAGAAGATTCTTCAGACCAAGGAACATGCTTGTCTCCTCAGAGTACTGATTTGATAGGGATGAGCAATTTAAACATTGGCTATCTAATAAGGGGGAAGAGGAAGGCATGAAGTGGCTAGCTTACACACTTTGTGGGTGTGCTTACGCTCAAAATGAGGGGGCAAGGGAGAATCCCCACTGTATAGTTTCCTCTTTTCCTGATGGATCTGGGGAAGAGAGGTGGGGGAAGATGCTGATAGGATTATATGATTCAGTTGTGAGGGTTGATTATAAAAACTGTAATTGTAAAAGCTGTAAGTGTGAAAGAGTGGACTACGGGGGAGGCACTGCTGAACTGGAGTACAGTGGCCAAATCTAAAGTTCCTTAAAGTTTCTTCTATATTGATAACTTGTGAGGCTCAGAGCAAGGGAATAATCCTCTCTCAGTTAAATTTTATCGGACACCAAAAAGGGTGAAGCTGAGATGACTTTTGGAGAACCTGACTAGATCAGATGGATACCTGCAGCAGACCTGAATGGCTGGTACCTGAGTCACCTCACCCTGAGGACTCTTTCCCCTACTGAAGGAATAATTGTTAATGACTGAGAAAGAGCTGTAACACCAGAGATGGTGCAAGATGGAGAGAAATGGCAGCAGAGAAATGGTGGCAGCAGAACCAGGAAACCAGAGTGAGATGGTGCAGTGGGCTTCCTGGCCCAGGGACCAAGGAGGTTACAGTGCGTGTGTCGACCCATGAAGCAAGAGAGCTGAGCGCCTTTGGGCAGGAGGCTTACTGGTGGAGTAGGGTGCTCCCAGGCACTTATTGGCAGAGCTAAAGAGCTATGTAACATTTGCCAGAGCAGGGCAGCAGCTGGGCCCAGAGGCCTAGGGGCCGAGGGAGGGGCCTGCCTCTGGGTATGGCTGAAAAGCTGTCCAGACTGAAGAACTGCATCCTCAGTCATTCTTGATCCTAAATTGTAACCTGTTACTTCCCTAATAAACCCCACAACTGTGAATATGGTCTGTGAGTTTATAAAGACAATGTTCTACATTCTACCTTGGTGAGTAGTCTGGGGTCGTAAAAGCCCATGAGCAGGCATCTAAGATACTCCACTGGTCTCACCACTTCGGGAGTGAGGGAGAATGAAGAGAACAGGACACAAGAAAAAGATTAGTCCAAAGGACTAATGGACCACAGCTACCAAGGCCTCCACCAGACTGAGTCCAGTACAGCTGGATGGTGACCGGCTACCACCACTGACTGCTCTGACAGGGATCACAACAGAGGGTTCTGGATAGAGCTGGAGAAGGATGTAGCAGAAAATTCTAACACACACAAAAAAAGACCAGATTTACTGGCCTGACAGAGACTGGAGAAACCCCGAGAGTATGACCCCCAGACACCCTTTTAGCTCAGTGGTGAAGTCACTCCCGAGGTTCTCCGTTCAGCCAGGGATTGGACAATCCCGTAAAACAAAAAGGGTCTAATGAGGCACAGCAGTCCAGGGACAAGGACTAGAAGGCAGGAGGGGACAGGAAAGCTGGTGATAGGGAACCCAAGGTTGAGTAAGGACAGTGTCAACATGTCGTGGGATTTTTAACCATTGT
>NW_004444049.1:7781699-7828466 GCF_000243295.1 Trichechus manatus latirostris | reverse complement strand
CAAAAAAAAAAAAAAAGGGTCCTCCAAGGTCAAGAAGGGAGAATGTTGACATGTCATGGGGTTGTTAACCAATGTCATAAAACAATATGTATACGGATTGTTTAATAAGAAAGTATTTGTTCTGTAAACCTTCACCTAAAGTACAATAAAAACAATTTAAAAAATAAAATAAAACACTGCACACACACACACAAAAATATGTCCTAGCTATTTCTTTCACCATACCTATTCAATCTGTATGCCTAGCAAATGATCGGAGAAGCTGGACTATATGAAGAAGAACGGGGCATCAGGATTGGAGGAAGACTCATTAACAACCTTGCTTGCTGAAAGCGAAGAGGACTTGAAGCACTTACTGATGAAAATCAAAGACCACAGTCTGCAGTGTGGATTACACCTCAACATAAAGAAAACAAAAGTCCTCACATCTGGAACAATAAGCAACGTCATGATAAATGGAGAAAAGATTGAAGTTGTCAAGGCTTTCATTTTACTTGGATCCACAATCAACAGCCATGGAAGCAGGACTCAAGAAATCAAAAGACCTATTGCATTGGGAAAATTTGCTGCAAAAGACCTCTTTAAAGTGTTAAAAGGCAAAGATGTCACTTTGAAGACTAAGGTGCGCCTGACCCAAGCCATGGTATTTTCAGCTGCATCATATGCATGCAAAAGTTGGACAGTGAATAAGGAAGACTGAAGAAGAATTGACGCCTTTGAATTGTGTTGATGAAGGATATTGAATATACCATGGCCTGCCAAAAGGACGAACAACTCTGTCTTGGAAGAAGTACAGCCAGGATGCTCCTTGGAAGCAAGGATGGTGAGACTCTGTCTTACATACTTTGGATGTGTTGTCAGAGGGGATCAGTCCCTCAAGAAGGACATCATGCTTGGTAAAGTAGAGGGTCAGCAAAAAAGAGGAAGACCCACAACGAGATGGATTAACACGGTGTCTGCAAGGATGGGCTCAAGCATAACAATGATTGTGAGCATGGCGCAGGACCCGGCAGTGTTTCGTTCTGTGGCACATAGGGTCGCTATGAGTTGGAACTGACTCGCCGGCACCCAACAACAACATTTCTTTCCTACATACCCAAGAGAATTTGAAACTTATGCTCACATAAAAAATGGGTGCACAAATGGTTATAGCAGCATAATTCCTAATAGCCAAAAAATAGAAACAAACTAAATGTCCGTCTACTGATGAATAAAAAAAAATTCAGTATGTTCATACAATAGGGAATTATTCAGCTATGAAAAGGAAAGAAATACTGATACATGCTACAACATAGCAGAACCTTGAAAACATGATGCTAAGTGAAAGAAGCCAGACACAAACAGCCAAATATTTATGATTTCATCTACATGAAACACGATAGGCAAATCCGTAGAGCCAGAAAGTAGATTAGTGGTTGCCCAGGGCTAGGGAATGGGGAATAATGAGTGACTGCTAATGTGTACAGATTTGTTTCTGGGGTGATGAAAATTGTCTGTAATTAGATAGTGGTAATGGTTGCACCGGGTGCCCTGGTGATACAACGTATAAAAGCTCAGCTGGTAACTGAAAGGTTGGCAATTCGAACCCACCCAGCAACTGCATGGGAGAAAGAACTGGTGATCTGCCGCTGTAAAAATTACAGCCTAGAAAACCCTATTGGGCGGCTCTACTCTGTCACATGGACTTGCTGAGTCAGAATGGACTCGATAGCACATAACAAAAATGGTTGCACAATCTGTGATAAACTAAACAGACATAGCTGTACAATTTCATAGGATGAATTGTGTGTTGTGTGAATTATATCTCAGTAAAACTGTAAAAAAAATTTTATTACTGTGCTTTAGGTGCAGGTTTACAGAATAAACTAGCTTCTCATTAAACAATTATACACATACTATTTTGTGTTATGAACCCCATGACATGTCAACATTCTCCCTTCTCCACCTTGGGTTCCCTATTACCAGCTTTCCTCCCCTCTAGTCTTTTCCCCTGGGCTGGTGTGCCTCTTTAATCTCATGTTGTTGTTGTTGTTTTTTCAGGAGGGGGTCTTGTCTAATCTTTGTCTGAAGGATGAACCTCAGGAGTGACTTCATTACTGAGCTATAGGGGTGTCCGGGGACCATACTCTCAGAGTTTCTCCAGTCTCTGTCAGGCCAGTAAGTCTTGTCTGTTTTTGTGAGTTATCATTTTGTTCCACATTTTTCTCCAGCTCTGCCCGGAACCCTCAATTGTGATCCCTGTCAGAGAAGTCAGTGGTGGTGGCCAGGCACCATCTAGTTGTGCTGGACTCAGTCTGGTGGAGGCTGTGGTAGTTGTGGTCCGTTAGTCATTTGGACTAATCTTTCCCTTGTGACTTTGGTTGTCTTCATTCTCCCTTGCTCCCGAAGTGGTGAGACCAGTGGAGTATCTTAGATAGCCGCTTACAATTTTTTAAGACCTCAGACAGTACTCACCAAAGTAGAACATTCTCTTTATAAACTATGTTATACCAGTTGAGCTAGATGTTCCCCAAGACTGTGGTCCCCACAGCCCTCAGTCCAGTAATTTGGACTCCTCAGGGAGTTTGGATGTGTCTGTGGAGCTTCCATGACCTTTCCTTGTACAAGTTGTGCTGGCTTCCCCAGTACTGTGTACTACTGTCTTGCCCTTCACCAAAGTTACCACTTATCTATTGTCTATTTAGTGTTTTTCCATCCACGTCCCTCCCCTCCCTCATAACCATCAAAGATTGTTTCTTTTTGTGTGTAAACATTTTCATGAGTTTTTTATAGTAGTGGTCTCATACAATATTTGTCCTTTTTGTGATTGACTTACTTCACTCAGCATAATGCCCTCCAGATTCATCCATGTTGTGAGATGCTTCACAGATTCATCATTGTTCTTTAGCGTTGCATAGTGTTCCATTGTGTGTATGTACCATAGTTTCTTTAGCCATTAATCTGTCGATGGGCATCTTTTTGCTATTTTGAATGTTGCTATTTTGCTATTTGTTATTTTGATGTTTCCATCTTTTTGCTATTGTGAATAATGCTGCAATGAACATGGGTGTGCATATGTCTATTCATGTGACAGCTGTTATTTCTCTAGGATATATTCCTAGGAGTGAGATTGCTGGATCATATGTTATTTCTATTTCTAGCTTTCTAAGGAAGCGCCATATCGTTTTCCGAAATGGTTGTACCATTTTGCATTCCCATCATCAGCGCATAAGAGTTCCAATCTCCCTACAGCCTCTTCAACCTTTGTTATTTTCTGCTTTTTTGATTCGTGCCAGTAATCCAGGGTGAGATGGTATCTCATTATGGTTTCGATTTGCATTTCTCTAATGGCTAGTGATCGCGAGCATTTCCTCAAGTGTCTGTTAGCAGCTTGAATATCTTCTTTGGTGAGGTAAACATTCATATCCTTTGCCCATTTTTTTAAATTGAATTATTTGTCTTTTTGTTGTAGAGGTGTTGGATTTTCCTGCAGAGTTTATAGATTAGATCTTTGTTGGATTTGTTATAGCCAAAAAATTTTTCCTAGTCTGTAGGTTCTCTTTTTACTCTTTTGGTGAAATGTTTTGATGAACATAAGTGTTTCATTTTTAGAAGATCACAGTTATCTAGTTTGTCTTCTGGAGTTTGTGTGTTGTTAGTTATGGTTTATATACTGTTAATGCCATGTATTAGGGCCTCTAGCATTGATCCTAATTTTTCTTCTATGATCTTTATAGTGTTTGGATTTATAGTTAGGTCTTCGATCCATTTTGAATTAGTTTTTTGTGTATGGAGTGAGGTATGGGTCCTGTTTCATTTTTTTGCAGATGGACATCCAGTTTTGATATGTTGAAAAGACTGTCTTTTCCCCATTTGATGGTCTCTGGGCCCTTGTCAAAGATCAAGTGACCACAGGTGGATAGATTTACATCTGAGTTCTCAATTCTGTTCCATTGGTTAATGTGTCTGTTGTTGTACCAGTACCAGGCTGTTTTGACTACCGTAGCTGTATAGCAGGTTGTGAGGTCAGGTAGTGCGAGTCCTCCTACGTTATTCTTCTTCTTCAATAGTGCTTTACTTATCCGGGGCCTCTTCCCTTTCTTTATAAAGTTAATGATTAGTTTTTCCATCTCTTTAAAGATTGTTGTTGGTATTTGGATAGGGATTGTTTTGTAGATTGCTTTGTGTAGAATTGACATTTTCACAATGTTGAGTCTACCTTCCATGAGCATGGTATGTTTTTCTGTTTATGTAGATCCCTTTTGTTTTCTTGCAGTAGTGTTCTGTAGTTTTCTTTGTATAGATCTTTTATATCCCTAGTTAGATTTATTCCTAAGTATTTTATTTTTTAGGGGCTATTATAAATGGTATTTTTCTCCTGATTTCCTTTTAGTTTTTCTCTTTATTGGTATATAGGAATCCAACTGATCTTTGTATGTTAATGTTGTATCCTGCCCCCTCTGATGAATCTTTCTATTAGTTCCAGTAGTTTTCTCATGGAGTCTGTGTATAGCAACATATCGTCCACAAATAGGGACAGTTTTACTTCTTGCTTATGAATTTGGATGCCCATTATTTCTTTTTCTTGCCTTATTGCTCTAGCTAGGAGTGATGATAAAGGAAATATTAGTCTTGTTCCTGTTATCAAGCAGAATGTTTTCAGGCTCTTTCCATTAAGAATGATGTGGGCTGTTTGTTTTGTATAGATGCCCTTTATTATTTTGAGGAATTTCTCTTCTATACCTATTTTATCGAGAGTTTTTAACAGGAATGGGTTTTAGACTTTGTTGAATGCCTCTTCTGTGTTGATTGAGATGATCATGTGATTCTTTTATTTTATTTACGTAATGGATTAGGTTGATTGATTTTATAATGTTGAACCATCCTTGCATACCTAGTATGAATCCCCGTTGGTTGTGCTGTATTATTTTTTCATATGATACTGAATTCTATTGGCTAGAATTTTGTTGAGAATTTTTGCATCTATATTCATGAGAGATACTGGTCTGTAATTTTCTTTTTTTGTTCTGTCTTTGCCTGGTTTTGGTATCAGGGTTTTGCTGGCTTCATAGAATGAATTTGGAAGTATCCCTTCCTTTCCTATGTTCTGAAATAGTTTGAATACTACTGGTGTAAGCTCTTGTCTGAATGTTTGGTAGAAATTTTTCAGTGAAGCTATCTGGGCCAGGACTTTTTTTGTTGGGAGTTTTTTGATTACCTTGTCAATCTCTTCTCTTGTTGTGGATCTGTTCAGACTTTCAACATCATTTTGTGTTAGTTTGTGTAGGTACTGTGTTTCTAGAAATTGTTCCATTTCCTCTAGGTTTTCAAATTTGTTGGAGTATAGTTTTTCATAATACTCTGTTATGATCCTTTTAATTTCAGTTGAGTCTGTTGTAATGTCCCCCATTTCATTTCTTATTTGGGTTATTTATGTCCTCTCCTGTTCTTCTTTTGTCAGTTTGGCCAGTAGTTGTGGATTTTGTTGATCCTTTGAAAGAACTTACTTTGTTTTTGTTCTTTTTTTATTCTTTCTATTGTTTTTCTATTCTCTATTTCATTTATTTCTGCTCTGATCTCCATTATTTCCTTTCTTCTTGTGGCTGTGGACTTCTTTTGCTGTTCTCTTTCTATTTGCTTGAGTGGTGTACCTAATGTTTTGATTTTGTCCCTTTCTTCTTTTGTGTTGTGTGCATCTATTGCTATAAAGTAACCTCTGAGTGCTGCCTTTGCTGTGTCCCAAAGATTTTGGTATGATGTGCTTTCATTCTTTTTTGATCCTAGGAATTTTTTTATTCCACCTTTGATTTCTTCTATTACACAGTGGTTTTCAAGCAGGTGTTATTCAGTTTCCATGTAATTGGTTTTTTTCCTTGCTCTTTCTGTTGTTAATTTCTACTTTGATGCCATTGTGATCAGAGAAGATACTTTGTATTATCTCAGTGTTCTGGATTTTGTTGAGGGTTGCTTTGTGGCCTAAGATATGGTTTGTTCTGGAAAATGTTCCATGTGTGTTGGAAAAGAACATGTACTTTGCAGTGGTTAGATGGAGTGTTCTGTATATGTCAATGAGTTCAAGTTGGCTGATGGTGGCCTTTAGGTCTTCTGTATCTTTATTGAGTTTCTTTCGAGATGTTCTATCCTTACTGAGAGTGGTGTGTTGAAGTCTCCTACTATTATAGTGAAACTGTCAGTTTCTCTTTTCAGTGCTGTTGAGGTTTGTTTTATGTATTTTGGAGCCTTGTCATTGGGTTCATATATATTTATTATGGTTATGTCTTCATGAGGGATCATCCCTTTAAACGTTATATAATGCCCTTCTTTGTCATTTGTGGTGGATTTTGTTTTAAAGTCTATTTTATCTGAGATTAGTATTGCCACTACTACTCTTTTTTTGGTAGCTGTTGCTTGGTATATTTTTTTCCATCCTTTGATTTTTAAAAAATTTATATCTTTGTTTCTGAGGTGTGTCTCTTGTAGGCATCATATTAATGGATCCTGTTTTTTTATCCATTCTGTCATTTTCTGTCTCTTTATGGGTGCATTTAGGCCATTTACGTTTAGTGTAATTATTGATAGGTGTGAGTTTATTTCTGTCATTTTATAGTGCATTTTTTGTGGTGCTGATGCTTTCTTTGTCGTTCTCACTCTCCTGAGTTCAAATCCTTTTGTTTGTGGATATTCTTTCATTTCTTTCTTTCTTTTTTTTTTGTTTGTTTGTTTGTTTGTTTGTAGATTTTGTGTTTACTGAGACTTTATGTTTTCCTCTTTATTTTGATGAGTAGGTTTGTTAACTTTCTTTGTGGTTGCCTTAAAATTTACCCTTATCTTCCAAAATTTGAACCAGTCTTTTTTTACTTGATATCCCCTTGCCTTGCTCTCCATTTGAAAGTTCTATACCTACACCTTTTATTCCCTCTTTTGTTGTTCTGACATTGTTGTCTTTTACAGATTAACCTCTATGGTTCCCTGTTGTAAATCTTTTGGTTTTGATTAGTCCTTGAGAGTTCATTACCTAGGTTGGTGTCATGGTTTGCATTATGTCCCCCCAAAAATGTGTATATCAATTTGGCTGGGCCATGATTCCTGGAATTGTGTGGTTGGCCTCCATTTTGTGATTGTAATTTTATGTTAGAGAGGATTAGGGTGGGATTGTAACACTATTCTTACTCAGGTCACATCCCTGATCCAATGTAAAGGGAGTTTCCTTAGGGTGTGGCATGCATCACCTTTTAACTTACAAGAGATAAAAGGAAAGGGAAGCAAGCAGAGAATAGGGGGAACTCATACCACCAAGAAAGCAGTGACAGGAGCAGAGTGTGTCCTTTGGACCCAGGGACCCTGCGTGGAGAAGCTCCTAGTCCGGGGAACAGTGATGAAAAGGCAAACAGTCAGGAAAATCCTTCCCCTGGAGCTGACACCCTGAATTTGGACTTCTGGCCTACTATACTGTAACAGAATAAATTTCTCTTCGTTAAAACTGTCCACTTATGGTATTTCTGTTAGAGCAGCACAAAATGACTAAGACAGTTGGTATCTGGCTGATGCTGTTGTCTTGCATCCTAGGCTCAGGCTGTGGTCTGATATTGTTTGTTCTCAAACAAAAGGACACTCTTTTATAATTCTTTCATGTTTGGTTTCGATTTTACATATTCCTTTAATTTCTGTTTATCCGGAAATGTCCGAATTTCACCATCATATTTGAGTAAGAGTTATTCTTGGTTGGCAATTTTTTTCTGTCAAAGTTTTATCTATGTCATCCCATTGCCTTCTTGCTTGCATGGTTTATTCCAAGTAATCAGAGCATAGTCTTATTGTTTCCCCTGTGTATTAGACTTTTCATCTTTCTTGTGTTGCTCTCACGATTCTTTCTTTGCCTTTGGTTTTAGCTAGTGTGATTATGATATCCCCCGTTGATTTTCTTTTGGAGTCTATCCTATATAGGGTTCGTTGAGCTTATTGGATGTTCAGCTTTTCATCTTTCATGATATTAGGGAAGTTTTTTGTCAGCAAGTTTTCAATGATCCTCTTTGTGTTTTCTGTTTTTCCCCCTGTTCTGGAACTTTGATCACGTGGCAGTTTTTGCTTTTAATGGTATCCCACATCCTTCTCAGGGTGTCTTCATTTTTCTTCATTCTTTTCTCAGATTTTTCCTCAAACAAATTGATAGCCAAGGATTTGTCTTCAGTTTCACTGATCCTGTATTCCATTGTTTCAAACCTGCTCACCAGACCTTCTGTGACACTGTCCATTTCTGAAATTTTGTTGTTTGTTTTTGGATTTCTAATTGCTGTTTTTGTAAGATTTCTAGTTGTGAATTTATTTTGACATTTTGTTCCTGTATTATGTTCCTGAATTCTTCCATCTTTTGGTCTGCTTTTTCCATGATTTCTTCTATTTTTTTCCTCATTTTTGTCTACTTTTTCCTTCAACTCTTGGATAGCTCTGAATATTAGAGTTCTGAATTCCTTATCAGGTAGTTCCAGTGTCTTTTCTTCTGCTGAGATTGTCATCTGTTGTTTTATTTTGGACACCTCCTGGAGCCATCCTGTCCTGTTTTTTAATATGTTTTCGTATTGTCTACTGTCTTCGGGACATTCAGTATTTATTGTCTTTTTTATTGATTGTAGATTTGTTTGTTTCATCCTGTTTTTTTTGTTTTATTTGGGTATATCTGAGCAGGCAGGCTGTGTGTTCTTTGTTGTTTGTTCATCTTTGGGCACAATACTTCTCATCACCTTGTCCAATGTGTAAGGCCAGTTGCTCAGATATGGTGCAACAGGGCAGGTCCAGCAGAAGGGGAGGGGCTGGGCTGGGTTGTTTGTGGCACATACTGGGGCCAACAGGGCAGGGCTGTGTTTCAGTGCAGTGCAGGTTCCAGTAGACTGTCCTTGTGCTGCTAGGCGGTGTGATGTTCAGTGCATGGTTCAGATAGGCAGGAGGGAAGAGGGAGGTTGTGATGTGTGGAGCTAAGTTGGTGTGGAAGATGAAGAGGAGAGAGAAATAGGAACCAAAAAACAAAAAAGTGCTGAGGGAGCCTGCCGTAAGTGTGGCACAGACCTGGGGAAGCCATGTGCCAGTGGCTTTCTAGCCAGGCAGTGAGTCACAGCCCATCAAGAAGGGATAGATACAGCACACGCAGCTGGATGGGTGGGATAAAGAAAAGGAAGGAAGGGAAAGAGAGATAAGAAAGTAGATTTGAAAAAAAAGGAGAGATAAAGGCACACATGGCTAGGTGGTCAGGAAAAAAGTATGGAAGGAGTGTAGAAAGAGACAAGAAACCGAGAAAAAAAAAGATGCCAGGTGGTTGGTAGAAAGGAAAGGAAGGGAGGCAGAGAGAGACAGGAAACCTAGAAAAAAAGTAGAAAGAAAAAAAATTCCCCAAGGGAGCCCACCAGAAGCTGAGAGGCCCTGCACTGCCCATCCAGAAGTAGCAGAGATGGCACACGGTGCCAGGCATTCAGGAGAAGGGTAAGGACAGGAGATAGAGAGAGACAAGAAACTGAGAAAAAAGAAAGAAAAGAAAAATGCCCCAAGGGAGCCCACTGGAAGTAGGTCCCCAGCTGAGGGGTGCTGCACAGCCCATCAAGAAGAAGGAGAAATGGCACATGGCACCAGGTGTTCAGGAGAAGAGTAAGGAAGAAAGGTAGAGGGAGACAAGAATCAACAAAAGAAGAGAGAAAACAAGAAAAGATGCCCCGAGGGAGCCCACTTGTGTGGTGGCACAGATCGGAGAAGTGGCTCCCCAGGGTACAGCCCTGCAGAGCCTGTCTAGAAGGAGCAGAGATGGCACATGGTGCAAGGTGTTCAGGAGAAAAGAAGGGAAAGATGGCAGAGAGAGACAAAAAATTGAGAAAAGAAAAAAAATACCCAAGGGAGGCCACTGGCTTTGTGGCGTGAACCGGGGAAGTGGTTTCCAAGACACTAGACATTGCACAGCCTGTCTAGACGGGGTGGAGATGGCACACAGCACCAGGTATTTAGGAGACAGGAAAAGAAGGAAAGTAGAGAGAAGCAGGAAACCAAGAAATGAAGCAAAAGAAAAAGGAAAAAAGAAAAGAAAAAAATGCCTCTAGGGGTCCCACTGGCTTGGCGACATGAACTGGGGAAGCAGTATACCAGCCGAGTGGTGCTTCACAGCCTGCCAAGAGGAAGCAGAGATGGCACAAGGAGCTAGGTGTTCGAGAGAAAGGAAGGGAAGGAGGGGGGAGAGAGAGAAGAAACCAAAAGAAGCCAAAAAAAGTAACAACAGCAACAAGAAAATGGCACTAAAGGAGCCAGCTGGTGTGGGCAAGGTGAATCCAAGTGGCACTGAGCCAGTCCCTCACCAGCTGAGTGACCTCAGCCTGCTGGGAAGCGGTGGTGGTCGAGCAGGGGGAAGAAGGGTGGGGGGTGGGAAATAGTGTTTTGTTGGTTCCCGAGTGCCCTGCCTCCTGCTGGGAGCTCTGTGAAGCTGCCTTCCCTTACTCCCTTTCCACCAATCAGGGTGACTGAGTAGTCAAAGATGGCGAATCCATGCCACATTAGCTGATAGGGGACCTCCACTCTGTATCTCTTATCTCTTCTCTCTTTCTGTTCTCTGTCAATTTTTTATTCCATTCGGTGCTTGGTTGAGTTCTTTATCTCTTCATTTGATGCTTAGGGTTCCAGGATTGACGTTTGTCCCTGTTTTACTTTAGTTTTTCAGGACTTTACTGTGGAGGGACAGCATGGTGCTTCTCTCCATGGTGCCATGTTGGGTCCCACAATCATGTAAAAAATTTTTAATGGAAGAGTTAGTGTTAATTAAGGTGACATTTTCTCCTGTATTTTCTCTACAATTATTCCATAGCACATTGTGCATATGCTATTTATGTATCTTAAACATCAAAGTGTAATTATGTGCCTTTCCCTTACTTACTATAAAACCCTCATAGACCTTGTCTTACACATTGCTCTGTTCCAAGAACTAGCACAGAAAAAATTATCAAAAATGGGATACAAATAATCAATAAACTAGAAAAATAAACCCATATATGAGCTTAGCACTGGCCTCCCTCTCTTCCCTAAATCGCTACCAACCCTTCCCCCATTATACTGACCTTATATCAGTGTAGATTCCTGGTATGATTTGAACTGAAATAGAGTGTATGATGCTATAAATGAGTGATTACACCACAATCCACTTGTCGAAATTTAACTCAGGATAGTTTTCACTAACGTTTATAATCAAAACTCAGTATTAAACAAGAAAAACACGTGCATTCTATTCTTTGCAGGAAAAATCACAAAATAGTTGGCTTTTTTCAGTGCAGTAATTTACCTTTTGGGAAATTACTGCAGATCACCTGCAACTGTATCTTAATTTGTTTAGGAAGTTTTTGCAGATCAAAGTCCAATATTGACAACTGGGTGTTTCTGAGGACAAAGATTATTCACAGAGTGGATCTTTAAACAGATTTAACGGAAACAACTTAAAATATCTCTGCTAAATTATTACCTCTGAAAGGAGCTAGATGCTTGGTCCCAAACAACCTGAAGAAGCTGCTTCCACTGCTCTGCTTCAGTGATGACATTTGGCTCATTGAGGAGAAAGGAGTGTCAATATCAACACTAACCTAGTGTGACTTACTAAAAAGAGACATTTTCTCCCTTTGAACTTATCTACAGACTCATTTTGCATCTTCTCGGAGGTCACCTATTCAGCCTCAATGGGATTTCAGGACCTCCTGCATCAAGCTGGTGGCCAGGGGAGATTCCAGATTCTTCAGATGGTTTTCCTTCTTATCTCCAATGTCTTAGTGCAAATGCATATTCCTTTGGAGAACTTCACTGCTGCCATCCCTGGTCATCGCTGCTGGGTCCACATACTTGACAATGACACTATCTCTGATAATGGCACTGGGATCTTCAGCCATGATGCCCTCCTGAGAATCTCCATCCCATGGGACTCGAACCTGAAGCCAGAGAAGTGCCGTCGCTTCCTCCACCCCCAGTGGCAGCTCCTTCATTTGAATGAGTCTTCCCTCAACGCAAGTGAGCCAGACACAGAGCCCTGTGTGGACGGCTGGGTGTATGATAAAAGCACCTTCCCCTCAACCATTGTGACTAAGGTAAGAGGCACCATTTTCCTCCTTTGAGTACATGATCTGGGTGTTTAGAGATAACACAAGTAATGAACATGCTTCAAGCTCTCAGTCAGTATGAAAGTTTTATTCTTCATTCTTTCATCAAGTATCCATTGCTTATCTATTAAATGCCAAGCATGTGCAGATAACCAAACTAATGAATTAAAAAATAGTCATAAACTCTACTATCACAGTGCTTTTACTCCTGGGGAGGCCAATGTTTAAACAAATCATTTATATAACGTATGAGAAATGGTATGCTAGTTCAGTAATGCTTAACTGGTTTGCAAATTAGAAACATCAAGGGAGATCGACAAACCTCATGCTCAGACTGCACCTCAGGAGTTTTAAGAAATGCTCGGGGGTAAAAATCTGTCATCACTATGTTTTTAAAGCTCCTCTATTGATTTCACTGTGTAACCGAGATTGAGAACCATGTAGTACCGAGTACAAAATGAATATAAAGACAGAGAAATAATATAACCCCTCTGATTTAAGTGAGCCTTACTAGAGAAAGTTATGCTTAAGCTGAGAGGTGATTGATAAAGGTCAGTTAATGTAGTAAAACAAATCTGGATCGGAAGAAAGGGGCCTGATATACTGAGACTTGCAAGTCATGGTAAGGTGTTTGCGGCAGGTTTCCACTGAGGTATTCTAAGCTACTGTGAAGCTCTGCAGTGTTGGTTTCCTTGTCTTCCAGTGGGACCTGGTATGTGAATCTCAGTCACTGAAATCAGTGGCTCAATTCCTATTCATGTTTGGAATGCTGCTGGGCGGCCTTATATTTGGCCACCTCTCAGACAGGTGAGTGTCTCTGGATCACTGCTTTCTTTTCTCGGGGGTATTTTCATTGGCTTATGACTCAATCTTTCATTAAGAAATCTTTATTGCAAATTAGAGTGTTTTGTGGCTGGCTTTGTGTCCAGGGATCTAGTCACAGAAAGGGAGAATGACAGTAGTATGGAAAGTGCTGCTTTGTCAGCATTGAGCACTGTGTAGGAGAGGTCAGATAAAGGATGTTTCCAGCTGACCTGGAGGTGTTTCAGGACAGGGTTTAGAGAGGAGGTGCATGACATGTGGTTTATAAATGGACAGAGTTACCTATGAGAACAGAGAGGGAGAAGTTTCACGACAGGGGATTCAGCCTATTTGAAGACACAGATATGGAGAACAGCATTGTAGGCCGTGGTCAGACAGTCACGTTTAGTTGCTCCTGGACCTTGTTAGCTAAATGGCTAAATGCTTGTGGTCACCCACAGACTGCTTATCATGTGATAGTTGCCCAAGTCTGATGGGTAGGCATTTCTATAGAAACTCTGTGGGGTGTGTGGCAAGGTGTTATTGGTGGTGTATTAAAAAACTGTACTAGCAACCTTGATCTTTGTTCTTGCCAAAACATCTTTTTAAAGGTAAGTTTTTTGCATTTGTGGGTTTTTTTTTTTTTTTTTTTTTTTTGCAGAATGAACTATTTTATTAGTGGCATACATTTAAAATTACAAGTGACTCGACGTATATGGTCCATTCCATTTTCTGATACTATTAAAAAAAAAGTTGCTGTCAATTATGATTCATGACGACCCCAAGTTTTTCAGAGTAGAACTGTGCTCCATAGGTTTTTCTTTTTCTTTTTTAATTTAATTTTATTTTTTATTGTACTTCAGTTGAAGATTTACAGAACAAACTAGCTTCTCGTTAAACAGTTAGTACACATACTGTTTTATGACATTAGTTAACAACCCTGTGACATGTCAGTACTCTACCTTGAGTTCCCTATTACCAGCTTTCCTGTCCCCTCCTGCCTTCTAGTCCTTGCCCCTGGGCTGATGTGCCCCTTTAGTCTTGTTCTGTCGTATGAGCCTGTCTAATCTTTGGCTAAAACTTGAACCCCAGGAGTGACTTCATTACTGAGCTAAAAGGGTGCCTGGTGGTCATACTCTCAGGGTTTCTCCAGTCTCTGTCAGACCAGTAAGTCTGGTCTTAAAGGTAAGTTCTTTTGCCAGATAAGATAATTCATCAAAGGATAGTTCCCCCCATGGTTTGTAGTATGAGAAGTTTGGGGTATCCTGTGCCTAGCAGTACCTCTTCTGAAATAGACAGGCAACAATTGCCACCACCCAAGCATGTCTCCCATGATGGAAATGGGGGACTTGAGGTGCCTTTTACGTCCACCACCTTAATGTCAACTGTTTTCTCAGCTGAAAACTGTGAACTCTGACTGAATCACAGTAAATGCTATGTACACAAGATTTCAAGGTCAGAATATTTCTTTCAACCATTCCTGTAACCCAGTACTCTCTGATGGTGTCATGAGACAAAGTAGGTAGATAAGTTTTAATGGAGCATAATGTGGTAGAAATGGGGAGAAGGATCATTGGCAGAACAGGACAGTGGAGAATTACCTGAGGTTGAGAGGGATCTGATATGCTAATCTAAGGATTTTGAACTCCATCAGAAAACTAAGGGGAAACCCAAAAGGATTATGTGCAGAGGAAGTGCATGGTCAAAATGATATTTTTTAAATTGCACACTCAACTACTCATAATATCTCAAAACTGGAAACGTATAAAAGTCCATAAAAAATAGAATGGATAAATAAGATGCAGAATATTCACATAATGGAATACTACAGAGCAAAGGGAATGAACAAACAATAACATACAGTCATATAGATAAATATGATACCCTTATGTTGAGCAGGACAAGTCCAATGCAAATGTTGTTGCTGAGTTGTTGTTAGGTGCCAACAAGTCTTTCCGACTCATAGCAACCCCATGTACAACAAAACGAAATACTGCCCGTTCCTGTGCCATCCTCAAGATCGTTGTTATGCTTGAGCCCATTGTTGCAGCCACTGTGTCAGTCCATCTTGTTGAGTGTCTTCCTCTTTTTCA
The DNA here is from genome assembly GCF_000243295.1 of Trichechus manatus latirostris. Lineage (NCBI taxonomy): Eukaryota > Metazoa > Chordata > Mammalia > Sirenia > Trichechidae > Trichechus > Trichechus manatus. The sequence continues at coordinate 7,813,489 of NW_004444049.1, read as the reverse complement.
GTGACCCTCTACTTTCCCAAGCATGATGTCCTTCTCCAGGGACTGGTCCTTCCATATAATATGTCCAAAGTACATGAGAAGAAATCTCAGCATCCTCACTTCCAAGGAGCACTCTGGCTGTATTTCTTCCAAGACAGATTTGTTTGTTCTTCCAGCAGTCCATGGTATATTCAATATTCTTCACCAACACCATAATTCAAAGGCGTCAAGTCTTCTTCGGTCTTCCTTATTCATTGTCCACCTTTTGAGTGCGTATGAGGCAATTGAAAATACCATGGCTTGGGTCAGGTGCACCTTAGTCCTTAAAGTGACATCTCTGCCTATTAACATTTTAAAGAGGTCTTTTCCAGCACATTTGCCCAATGCAATGTGTCCTTTGATTTCTTGACTGTTGCTTCCATGGAAGTTGATTGTGGATCCAAGTCAAATGAAAACCTTGACAACGTCAATCTTTCTCTGTTTATCATGTTATTGCTTATTGGTCCAGTTGTGAGGATTTTTGTTTTCTTTATGTTGGGATGTAATCCATACTAAAGGCTGTAGTATTTGATCTTCATCAGTAAGTGCTTCAAATCCTCTTCACTTTCAGCAGGCAAGATTGTGCCATCTGCATAACGCAGGTTATTAATGAGTCTTCCTCCAATCCTGATGACCCTTTCTTCTTAAATAATCCATCTTCTCGGATTATTTGCTCAGCATGAAGATTGAATAAGTATGGTGAAAGGATACAACCCTGACGCACATGTTTCTTGACTTTAAACCACGCCGTATCCCCTTGTTCTGTTCAAACAACTGCCCCTTTGTCTATGTACTGATTCCTCATGAGTGCAATTAAGTGTTCTGGAATTCCCATTCTTCAAAATGTTATCCATAATTTTTTATGATCCACACAGTCGAATACTTTTGCATAATCAATAAAACACAGATAAACGTCTTTCTGGTATTCTCTGCTTTCAGCCAGGGTCCGTCTAACATCAATACAAATTATCATATGCTATATAATTCCCGTTACGTAAAGGCCAAAAACAGGCAAACTATAGTGTTGGAAGTAAGGGGATGGATTCTCTTGAGAATATTTACTGAGATTGCACTGAATGTGTAGATCAGTTTGGGTAAAAATGCCATTTTCAGAAATTGGATTTTCTGATCTATGAACATGGTGTGCCATTCCACTAATTTAGGTTTTCTTTCATTTCCCTTTTTATGCTTTGTAACTTATACGAAAAGTAATGTATTTTTTACATTAAATTTATTCTTAATTTGGTTTTGATGCTATAGAATCATTTTTTAGAAATTTAATTTCTAATTACTTATGGGTAGTATATAGACATGCAATTGACTTGTGTATATTGACATTGCATCTTGCTACCTTGATCAATTCATCTATTATCATGTCATCTGCAAGCAGAGACAATTTTACTTATTACTTTCCCATCTTTTGCCCTTTATTCTTTTTCTGACTGTAGCTAAAACCTTCAGTACAACTGTAAATGAAAGGAGTGAGAGCTGATGTACTTGCCTTGTTTCTGACTTTATGTAGAATGCATTGAGTCTTTCACTATTTAGTATATTTTTTGTAGGATTATGGTTGTTGTTAAAGTAATTGTTTATCAGTCTCTTTTACCCATCATCAGTAACAACAACCCCTTTCACATTCCTACCCTACATTAAACAAATTCCTTCCTTTGAGAACTTTCTATAGGTTCCTCTCTCTGGTTGTGGCTCTCTTATATCATATTTTAGAAGAAGCAGATTGCCCAAATTCTAGAAACACAGACACAGCAGAGGTGTATTATACAACCCATTGGTCACTTTGAAGTATTGCTCCATGGATGTTCCTTTCACATGAATTAGCCTTGGCCTGCATGATCCTAGAGACCCAAGTATAGATTTTGCTTCCTTGCGTTCTAGAAACTATACACACTCTCTATTTTGTAAATGCAAGTGTTAGAACAGGGACATTTACAACATGTTAAAATTTTCAGTATTGCAGCCTGGTTTCACTTCGTGTCAAAGACCTACTGGTAACAGATTGAAGAACAGATTTATCTACTCAATATCCAAATACAAACAGGCAGTGTTGCTTCTAAGAATATATATGGTCAATTTCCCTATTGATTCTTCAAGTCTCAAGGGCAAAGTTTGACTTGTTAAAACATCCTCTAAATTTCCAAGTGTGCTTTCTTTTTGGTATTTTTTCCAACGTTATTAATGTTCCCATAATCTAACCTCTCTGTTTCTCAGGTTTGGGAGGAGGTTGATTCTCAGATGGTGTTTCCTCCAGGCGGCCATTGCTGACACATGCGTGGTCTTTGCTCCCTCCTTCCTTGTTTACTGCTCACTGCGCTTCTTGGCTGGGTTTTCTACCGTGGCCCTCCTGTCAAATTGTGTTGCACTCAGTAAGTCAATCTTTTTCAATTTTCTGTATTTTCTAAGTCTTGGCTTTGACCTAGAAATTCCACTTTTCTTTTAAGTTAAAATCTTGTTTCTCTTTCATTTCAGTAATAGAATGGTCAGTGCTCAGATTCCAAGCCATGGGGATGACGCTGGTAACCTGTTCCCATAGTATTGGACATATAATCCTGGGAGGCCTGGCTTTTGCCTTTCGAGAGTGGCACACACTCCAGCTGGTGGTGTCTGTACCATTTTTTGTCCTCTTTCTGTCCTCAGGGTATGAGCTTTTTCTCTTCCTTTGTCTTAGAGTATCCTGGGATGAAATATGCATAGAATTAGGACACATGGTTTCTGTTTGGTCTTTGGTCACAACTTGAGCACATGATCTCCTAATCTGTCCCCTCTGTGCAATTTGAGGGCAGAACAGTAAGGTTGGCAGGTAATATTGAGGACATTCAATTAAATTTGAGTTTTGTGTAAACAAAACATTTTTTGTATAATTACATCTCAAACATTGCATAAGACATAGTAATACTAGCAATTATACTAGCAATTTGTTTATGTGAAAATTCTACTTAACTAAGAGTTATTTTTATTTGCTAACTGGTGAAATACAGGATGTCCCATAAAATATGAATTTCAATGAAAAGTAAATAATTTTTAGTGAAAATATGTCTGAAGTATTGAACAAAACATAGTGATGGTAAAAATCATTCATTGTTTGCACGAAAATTCTGTTTAACTAGTTCTCTATGTTTGCAAACTTGATAAAATACTGCATATTTCATTAAATTTGAATTTCACTAAACAACAACTAATTTTTCAATGAAAGTGTATCTGAAATTCTGCATGGGACATAGTTATACTAAGAAATTATTCACTGTTAATTTGAAATTCAGTTTAACTGGACACATGGTGTTGTTAATTCTGACAACTGGCTACATAAGAACAGGAAGTAGCATGGAATCCCTTGCCTGAGAATCCTGCATCTCTCTAGGCCTTCTTACAATTAAGTTTTAACAGGTGTTGTGGACACATAATGATATAGAATTATTGTCTTTAATAAAAAAAAGTATACAACCACATATTTTAAGAGGAGATAGCCTTGGTTATTACGTGTGTTTGTATGTGTAACTTTGGAAAGAATCATGTAATGAAGACGTTTCAGTGCTTTTCAATTTTATAGGTACTATTGGATAAGATAAAGAGCCCTGGTGGCACAGTGGTTAAAGTGATCGACTGTGAACCAAGAGGTCGGCAGCTCAAAACCACCAGTACATCCGAGGAGGAAAGATGTGGCAGTCTGCTTCCATAAAGATTTACAGCCTCGGAAACCCTATGAGGGCGCTATGAGTCAGAACTGACTCCACAGCAGTGGGTTTTTGGTTTATTGGATGAGATGAAGGGGCAACAAATTTGCCTCTATAGCTATCAGAAGAAAGCACAGCATGGTTTCTCCACTTCTAACCACTGAAGGCAGATCAGATGGTTTATGTCACTTTTCTGTGCTCCTCTTCCCTTTGATATCTTTAATAAGCATTAAGGGTGGCTAACTATGCCCGTTCAAAAGCCTGGTTCAGTGAAGGAAGCCTATCTACTTACAAATGACTCTACCTCAGAGAAATGATTACAGATTTAAAACAAGGAGATGATTTTAAAAAGAGAGGAGTGTTTACTCCATGTCAGGCTCATCCATAATCTCATTTCATACTCGTAAGAACCCTACAAGGTAGGTGGCACTACTGTCTTAATTCCATAAGTGAGAAAACTGAGGCAGATTTAGGTAACTACCTTACTTGTATAGCAAGTTTTCATCATAGCTGCTAAGAGCAGAAGTGAGTCCAGTCTTTGTGAGACTGTAAGTGTACATAAATACCTTGACGGTCCGTCTTTCATAAAATGACCATACATTATAAATATATATTTGCTTGGCCCCTATAAAGACCTTGGAAAGGGTCTATACACAGGAGGGGAAGTCAAGCTTTAGCTTCATGAGCTTCTTGGTAAATTTGCACCTGAGTAAAAGAACAGACGTTTTAACTCCAAGTCTGCATTCCCTGCATGAAGATGTACTGCATGAGAGTCATTCTCATATGTCCCTAGTTATGGTACAAGAGAAGGTAGGTTATATTCCCTGGTATATCTGAAAAAGTGGTGGGTAGTAGATGGACAGATGTTATATGAAAAATAAGCAACTGAGAGTGATTGCACCTGTGTCCTCCTCTTTGATCAGGTGGCTAGCAGAGTCTGCTCGATGGCTGATTGTCAACAATAAACCAGATAAGGGCTTAAAGGAACTTAGAAAAGCTGCACACACGAATGGAATAAAGAATGCTGGAGAAACTCTGACCATGGAGGTGAGATAGAAAGGGAAGCTGATGAGGGGGGATAGGGAAGACATGCCTGACCTCTACACTTGTTGCTGCCCATAAAGGGAATACAGGGTAGAATGCAGGTGTGATTATGGGTCTTCCTCCCTCACTGCCCTACTTCTCAATGGGTGTCAACATTGTTTGGGCTGGCATTGAAGGAGAATACGTTGACAAGGATTGAAGGCAGATATTTTGACTCAACAGAAGCAAAAAGCACTAAGTATTTACAAATGGAGAGACTATGTACTGGTCTCCATAGCTGTGTAAATTTTAGTGACCAAAACTAATCCATTCCTTTCCAATTAATAGTCTGTGGGTCTTAATTCAGGGTAGTAAGGCTGGTAAAAGGAAGGGTTAGTAACCGTACAGAAGAGAGCATAATAGAGATTCACTTATTTCTTCATTCACTCATGTATTCTTTTATTCAAGATATATGTAATAAGTGCCTACCATGTGCCAGGTCTGTTCTAATCCAAGAAATATAACAGTGACCACAGCAGCTACAAATTCCTATTTGTAGAGTTTATATTCTACATGTTAGACATTCCAAAAGCATGACTGAGTGAAAGAAATATTTCAGAGAAGGCTTTCTCTTCTTTGTTCTTCACCCCAGATATAAGAGGAAGTGTTGCTATGGTTCATTAAGTAAATAATCATCATGTCATGCACATATAGTGATATTTGTTGAACAACAATAGTGTACCAGGCAGGGGTCTAGACCATGAATAACAGAATAAGTCAGGGTCCCAACCTTCAAGGCGCTTTCACATTAATATGAGAGGGAAAAATAATAGATAATTTTAAATTCAAATAGAGTTAATGATAAGAGAATGGAAAGAATTATAAATGAGCACAAGAAGACATATCTACCCACAATTCCTTGAGAAAGAAGACAAGGAATTAGCGAGTCAAAGAAGAGGAAATAAAACATTTCTTGTAACATGTTCAATGGCACACATGATAAAAGATTATATACTCCCAGAAGAAAGCGGAGGTCATTTAGAAGAATATTTCAATGAAGAAGAACCAAAATGTTCCTGAGAGTTTAGACCCCAAGGGAGATGGGAAGAATTCAAGGTTTCCCCAGAGATGAAGCCATTGCAGAGACAATGGCACTGAGGGTACTGATTTGATCAGGACACCACTGGCATGGCCTTTTACAAAACGAATTTTAAGTTTAGGTGGAGCTATATAGCAGTCTTAGGCTGCATTCTTATATGCATAATGAATATAAAATCCTACTGGACCAACTATGTTTCAGGAACTATCTTTCATTCCAAATCCACATCTAGTCTTTTGCCTACCAGACTGATCTAATCCACAAAATGAAAGTTGAAATTCCTCCAGGGTACAAGCAGATAGTAAAAACAAGTGAAATAATCTAGATACTAGGAAAGAATAATGCATTATCACAATCGAAAACCACATCAGCATCAGGTGGAAGAAACAGAGCACTGCAAATGAGGAGCAGTTGAAGCCTGGGTTAGCCTATGGATCCTATGCAAGAATGAGTACCTGTTATGGATTGAATTGGGTCTGCCAAAAACGATGCGTTGTAATTCCTAACCTGTATGCGATAGGGTCACTATGAGTCGGAATTGACTCAACAGCAATGGGTTTATGCCCATGGTTATAATTCCATTTGGGAATGGGTTGTCTTTGTTATGTTAATGAAACAGGACTAATGTAGGGTGTATCTTGAGTCAATCTCTTCTGAGATATGAAAGAGATTAAACAAGCAAGCTAGCTAGCAGAGATGGAGAGGAGAGATAACAAGTCACATGAAGACTGCCTAGGAGCAGACCTCCGAAGAGACAAGGACCTTCCTCCACAGCCGACAGAAAGAGAAATGTTTCCCCTAGAGCCAGCACCCTGAATTTGAACTGTGAGAAACTAAATTTCTGTTTGGTAAGGCCACCCACTTGTGGTATTTCTGTGATAACAGCACTAGATAACTAATACAGTACTCATTGATGCCATATTTGATTTTTTTAAGATAATTAAAAAATGGGTGGTATGGCAAAAATAACTGCAGTCATGCATCACTTAATGTCCATGATATGTTCTCGGACATAGGATGTTATGTGATTTGGATTACAAATTCATTACATGACTATTGGTGACAGATTCTGTGACAGTGGGGTAAAAACATCCACAGCTTCTGTCTTCAGGAACGTCATATTAAGACAAGTAAATGGGCTAGATAAAGTGTCTCAGAAGTAAAGCAAGGGTGGAATGGGAACACCAAGGAGGGAGCTCTAGCCTAGTTTGCAGGGGTGGAGGCATCAAATGCTTTTTGGAGATGGTGCCATTATTGTTAGTTGTTGTCAAGTCATGTAAAACAAAACAAAACATTCTGAGGCATCTTCATGATCACTGGCATGTTTGAGTCCATTGTTGCAGCCAGTTGTTGTGTCTTCCAATCTGGGGGGCTCATGCATCTTCCAGCACTATATCAGACAATATTCTGTTGTCATCCATAGGATTTTCATTGGCTAATTTTCAGATAGATCACTGGGCCTTTCTCCCTAGAACATCTTAGTCTGCAAGCTCCACTGAAACCTGTCCAACATGGGTTACCTTGCTGACATTTGAAATACTAGGGCATAGCTTCCAGCATCATGGCAACAGATAAGTCACCAAAGTACAACAAACTGAGAAGCAGGTGGTAGTCTTGGAGGTACCAATATCTAAAATAACTCTTAGAAGATAAGGTGCAAATAGCCAGATTTACGCAGGACAGTCTGTTGGTACATAGATCAAAAGACCTATTTAAAGTGTTGAAAATCAAAAATCTCATCTTGGAGACTAAGGTGCACCTCACCCAAGGCATGCTGTTTTCAATCGCCTCCAATGCATGCGAAAGCTGGACAATGTATGTTCCTTAGAAGCAAGGATGGCAAGACCACATCTCACATACTTCGGACGTGTTATCAGGAGAGATCAGTCCCTGGAGAAAGACATCATGCTTGGTAATATGGAGGGTCATTGAAAGAGAGGTAGACCCTCAAGGAGATGGATTGACACAGTGCTTGCAACAATGGGCTCAAGCAAACAACGATTGTGAGGATGGTGAAGGACCAGGCAGTGTTTGATCTGTTGTACATAGGGTTGCTATGAGTTGGAACCGACTGATGGCACCTTATTCATTGTCCAGCTTTCACACACATATGAGGCAATTAAAAACATTATGGCTTGGGTCAGGCACACCTCAATCTTAAGGTGACACCTTTGCTTTTTAACACCTTAAAGAGGTCTTTTGCATCAGATTTGCCCAATGCAATGCGTAGTTTGATTTCTTGACTGCTGCTTCCATGGATGTTGATTGTGGATCCAAGTAAAATGAAATCCTTGACAACTTCAATCTCCTTTTATCATGATAACCTCCGTTTATCATGATGTTGCTTATTGGTCCAGTTGTGTGGATTTTTGTTTTCTTTATGTTGAGGTGTGATCCATACTGAAGGCTGTGGTCTTTAATCTTCATCAGTAAGTGCTTCATCCGTAAGAGTCAGATGGATCCTGGCTGAAAGCAGAGAATACCAGAAAGATGTTTACCCGTGTTTTATTGACTATGGAGAAGCATTTGACTGTGTGGATCATAACAAATTATGGATAAGATTTCAAAGAATGGGAATTCCAGAATACTTCATTGTGCTCATCAGGAATCTGTACATAGATCAAGAGGCAGCTGTTTGAACAGAACAAGGGGATACTGCGTGGTTTAAAGACAGGGAAAGTGTGTGTCAAGGTTGTATCCTTTCTCCATTCTTATTCAATCTGTATGCTGAGCAAATAATTTGAGAAGCTGGACTATATGAAGAAGAGCGCGTTATCAGGATTTTTAACAACCTGCGTTATGCAGATGGCACAACCTTGCTTGCTGAAAGTGAAGAGCACTTGAAGCAGTTTCTAACAAATAGGATGTGAAAATTAAGGAGAAAGATTCATAAAACAGGTGAAGCTCCAGCATGCTCCCAGTAGATATAGGCTTCCTGTACCCTAGTTTCCAGAAGTAGATATAGCTCTATATGTTAGCATCTGTGCTGAGTAAGGATTCCACCAGATAGGTGAAGCTCCATACATGCCTGTAAATGACCTAATAGCCCCTTCCTAAATACTGGAAACTCAGATCACATCTCTGTGTGCTCACCAGGAACGAATGACCAATAAAAAACAATCCCAGCACATCCATAACTTTTACTCTGACGCTGGATAGAATTGAAGGCCAGTCTCACAGCCATTGTGTCCCTCATCTGGCCTGTGCTGGAACCCCTTCTTACCACACCACCCATGACAATGGTCTGTGGCCATAGGTTTCAGGTGTCGGAATCAGGAAGGAGACGCTGCCATGACTCTTCTCTTCCATAAACCAAATATTCTGCTGCTCAGCTGGAGCTGCAAACTGAAAGGGCACACTTGATTTTGTAAGATTTGTCAGTTAGAGTGGCGTTTCATCCATCTGAATTCTCTTCATCACTGAAATTTCCAAATGGATTTTTACATATTATTGATTTATGTAGGTGGGAAGAGAATGGAGCTATTATTATTTGAATACTTAATAAGTACCGGAACTGTGCTACATAGAATTCCATATGCACATTTTTTAATCTCATGTATAGCCTACGAAACCTTCTGAGACCAGCGGTTTCTTTTTCCTCATCCTCACATGCCTCTCCCTCTCTTTCTTCTAATACTCCTCCTCTCTTTCCCTGTCCTCTTTATACTCATCCTCCTCTTCCTTCTTCTTTTCCTCTCCTTCTTCTACATGACAAGAAGTTAAGGCTCAGAGATATTCAGTTCTGTTCCTCTTGAAAACAGCTAACAAGTGACAGAGCCATAGTATACCACCAGGTTGTAATCAGGACTGGGTATAAATCATACTACACCAAGATCTCACTACTGTTGCCCTCAGATTTCATTCTAGGTATCTCATTCATGTAGACACATATTTCACGATTTGTCTAAAAGAGGCTGAGCCAAGAACCAAAACAAAGGCTCTCAAGAAATTTTCCTCCTTCCTGAGACAAATTGCTTTGCTACCAAGGAAGGATAACCAGCTGAGAACCAAGCTCAGTTCCAAACATTTCATGCCCTGCTGGTATAATTCAACTGACTCATCATTTGATTTCACTTCCTGAACTGAATCTCTAACCTGTGCACCCTTATTGATGCCCTGCAGCCTTCTCTAATCCCTATGTAAAATGTCCTTGTCACTGCATAATTTCCCTGAGGCTGCTTTAACTCCCTAATTTAATGATCATACCACTTTCCCACCTGTAAATACAAGTTTCCTGTCTACATTTTCCACTACAGAAAGGGAACTTGTCTCTTTTGTCCTCAGTTGGGTGCTCAGTGGTCCTCCCAAAGCCTAACACTTTGACGGCAACTGATAAAGGTTTGTTGTTGCTGTTGTTGCAGGTTTTGAGATCCACCATGCAGAAGGAGCTGGAGGCAGCACAGAACAATCCTTCTGTGTATGACTTGTTCCACACACCCACCCTGCGTAAATGGATCTGCCTCACAGCTTTTGTGAGGTAGGCTTCACACAGAGAATGAGGAACATTAAAATAGTGAACCTATTTCTTATTTCAAAGGATACAACAGTGTTGTGGGGGACAGACTTGGCGATAAATGATGAGGAAACCATACAAAATAATTGCTATGTCTGGAGTTAGTCAAAGGGTTATGAAAAGACTCAGAGGAGATAATTATACAATGAGAAGTTAAGTATGTCACATCACCCTACAAGGTTCACTCATTCCAGGAGACTGATGGAGAGAATGTCAATCATGGTCCAGACCTTGGCTTTTAAGTTTCTTCATCGCTTCATTCAATTTTAATTGAGGTTAAACTTAAAAAGAGTAAAGTGTATTCAAAAATATACAGTTCAATGAATATTTCCATATGTAAATATGTAACCAAAAGCCAGGTCAAGTGATAGAAACACTCTAGTTCCTAGGACGTCCCATCATGTATCCTTCACAACATACTCCCCACACTCCAAAAAGAAATTTCACAATTCTGATCTTCATTATCATACAATTTTTATGACAATTTAAAATCATTACTAAGAAAGAAAATAGTTTACAAAACAACTGTGCCTTAACACTTACCACCAGCCACTGGTAGACTGGGCCATGGTCATGGTCAATTGCAGAACATAGGCTCTAAATCTTATGACGTGACTTTCCTCTTTTGTTCACCACAGATTTGCAATCAGTATGCTCCATTTTGGCCTGTTGCTCAACATCCAGCACCTGGGGAGCAATGTTTTCCTCTTCCAAGTTCTTTTTGGCATCATCTCCCTCCCAGGCAGTTGTCTGGCACTTTTGGCAATGAATCATATCGGCCGTGCAGGAAGCCAGACCATTTTCATGTTCCTGTCGGGTATTTCTATTCTGCTCCTCACATTTGTGCCTCAAGGTGAGAAAAGATCAAGGTCAGAGAAAGGAAGTGGCTTCCCCCCATTGCTCTGGGATTGTACTGTCATACCTGCCTAAGTAGGAGGAAAGGAGGCTAAGGAGCCCCTGTAACCAGCCTGCAGGTTTAGGACAGATTCTGCCATTAACTTGCTAGGAATGGAGTCAAAGGTCAACAAGTGTCAGCCCAGACATACAGTTGTCTTCACCATCATTGAGAAATATCTGGAAAATAATGACATTTTCTCCAGAACCACAATTGATCACTTGCCTTTTGTCCAATCACACATTTAATAGCAGTCATTGAGGGCATTGAGGGACTAGGCCTTGAAACTGTATCCCAGTATGGGGAGACAGTAATGTCACTTCCCCTTCTGGGCTCTCATTACGATAGCTTCAGTGACAATTTACTCCCTGATCTCTATGTGTCCACTCATGTGTCTGGTATTAGGTCACCATGACTACAAACCTGGATTAGCGGAGGCTTTTTGGCTTTAAGGAAATAAAAATCCTTTGTCTCAAGTGAAGAAAAATTATACAGTGGGCGTAAGAGGTTAAACATATTAAGATCTTCTCTTAGAATTTTAATTTTAATAAATGAAATGATCATATGTAATGATTAAGGGGCCTACGTGCTCATGATGCTTCACATATTTCCCAGCTGAGTAATGTATTTTACAGGACCAGATGGTGGCTCCAATTCTATTGAATGTCAGCAGTGATGCAAGTTGGCTGCCTTACAAGATACCTCAATCCAGTGTTGTAAAGCACTCATCATACTTTTTTAAAAAATAGTTACAAAACTTACTGTCTTAAACTTCCGTTCTATGGTTCACAACGTCTTTTATTCCCCCAGAGAGTTCCTTGTTATTGATTGCCGAATCATTATTTTAAATCAAGATACTCTTCATCCTGTCCATCAGCATTAAAGTCTTCTCCTTTTATTACTCTCTTGTGCCATACTTGTCCCTGGTCAAGTGTAACTTCACTTAAGTTTTCAACTCCTCAAGGACAGGGATGGAGTCTTAGACTGCTCAGAATTTGCCCACATGACAGTCCTATGTTCTACAGTAGGAGTATATGAAACACTAGGCAAAATAATGGAAAGAAACTCCTCCCAGACTCACTCTCCCCTCTCATCCTTGAATATACAGGGAGAGTTGGAACAATTATTCAGGTCTTTTTATTCACTATTTGTCTTCATCAAGGTTCTCCAGAAATATAGAACCAGTGAGATAGATGTATATATAAAGAGAGACTTACATCAAGGCATTGGCTCATGGGATTGTGGGAACAGCAAGTCCAAAATCCATAGGTCTGGTAACAGTCTGGAGCCTCTTCTTGGCTCACCAGATTAGAGGAGACTGGCAAGTTCAATATCTGAAGGTCAAGTGACAGGCTGCAGACTTCTGCAAACTCACATCCCAAGACTCATAGATCAGGCAATGAGAACACTGCAGAGTCAAGACAGAGAGTGAGTTTTTCCAGATTAACTCTGGAAAAATAGGCAGACCATCTGGAAGGTGATGACATTACATGGCTTTAGATAACATTATGGAACAGCAAGTAGTCCAGTGTTTGGCTAAGCCACTGGGAACCATAGCCTAGCCAAGTTGCTAAGTACAATTAACCATCACACTATTTAAAATGTAACAAGTAGACAAGTGATGTTTCTTAGCTCACCAGCCACTCCATATATTCTGCTTCTGTGCAGTTTCTATACAATGTATTTTATGCTTGCAAACACCTCTGATAGGGGCATTTTCACTTGTATTTTGGGATGATTGTTTCAGCTCAGATTTCCTGATCTCACTTGTCTTCCTCTCTCTAGAAATGCAGACCCTGAATGCGATTTTGGCAACTTTGGGAATGGGCACTTCTTCTACCTCTGTCACCTGTTCTATTGCCCACACCAACGAACTTTTCCCCACAGTATTCAGGTACAAAATGCTCTGTCAGAGTCAAAACAGAACTTTCCCAGCTATTTGGCCCTTTTGGAGGAAAGAAAACTGAGACTGGTTCATTATCAAAAGCAGACCATTTTTATAGTAATAATAACAACAAATTATAGCCAAAATTTATTGAACATTGACTTTTTGCCAGGCACCATGTTAAGCACTTGAATGCATCATCTCACCTAATCTTCTGAACCATTCAAAGGGTAGGTGCTATGGGCATCATTATTTTTAAATGATTAAATTGTGTCTTAATACACTTAGGAACTTAAAGCTAATAGCCAGCAAACAGGACAGCACATTTCAGAAGCAAGGGCGTGCAGCCAATCTCCATGTGTGCAAACACTCTGCTGTAGTGGCCTCATAATGAAAGCCAAACAATATATCAAAATTTCATGTGTGGATTTTACCAGATCTGTTTGTGTTCTTATTTACACCTCAAGGGCAAGAATTTCAGGAATCCTTGTAATAACCACTTGTGTTGCGGCAGCCCTAGCTCCCCTCTTGATGACCCTAGCAGTGTTTTCTACCCACCTACCCTGGATCATCTATGGAGTCTTCTCCATCCTGGCTGGCTTTGTTGTCCTTCTCCTGCCTGAAACTAGAAATCAGCCTCTGCCTGACACCATCCAGGATGTGGAAAATAAGTGAGTAAAACCTCTGCTCTTCCCTGGGGGCTCTATGTGTTATTGGTCTGTGACGGGGAAGGCAAACACCATTGGGGGCACTCTCTCCCTAGGCAACCTCAGCCTTTGCTATTTCCATTTGTGACAGTGCCTTGAGTTCAGTGGCAACCCCATCCACAGCGACATCAGACTCCACCTGAGAATCTCTAGGTCTCACAGACCAGCTGTACCAGTAGGTTCAGTGGTGAAGAGACCACAATTAGGTCTCCTCCGCCCTCCCTTCCCTAGTGTGAGACAGACACTCCTGATGGTTTTTCACAAATATGCACAGACCCAAACACCAGATTCTAATCCCCCAACCTTGATGCCCCCCCAGCAGAGTGAGTGCCCACAAGCTAGCTATGACTACCCTTAGCTGTAGACCGGATGAGTGCCCTGGACTTTGAAGAAATGGGGGAAGATCACACTGAGGACAAGAGTGTTCTGCAAATTACAGTATATCCAAAAGGAAGGAGTACTGTTATGTTGCCTGTGAGATTCAGTTAGTCCGGTTTCACTGGGAAAGAAAATGTTAAGAAAAAAGAATAAATAAAGGACATGGTAAGGAAAGGGGATTTCAAAATGATACACAATGGGAAAAGATTCTAAAATTTTTCTGGGCTTCCCTTACTTTTTTCACAGACTCCTTTGGCCAATGCCATGGCAACCAAAGGTGAGAATAGCAACTGGGGAAGCTACCTACCCAAATCCTGCCTTAGTAATTTGGTGTTTTACTTCACAAGATTTACTTGAATTCTCATGTAGAGGTCATAGTTTTTACCAGAGCTGGTGGGCAGAGGATAAGCTAGCTTAAAGAATGCAGGACATATATGTTTATTCCATGTCTTTTCTTTTATGTGTTTGTTTGTTGGTTTTATTTGTCCCAGGAGAAAAGGCTTAAGAAAATCAAAGCAAGAAGATACCTGCATGAAAGTGACACGGTTTTAAGGAATTTCAGAAACTGCTGCTGATCAAAGAGGAAATTAAAGGGGGAAAGAAAAGCAAAATCATCCCTATATATATATATGCAAATTTGGAAAATACCTAAATGTAAAGATATAGTGGGAAAATGGATCTCATTTACAGTTGTGGTACTGAATTAGTAAACATAAAATACTTATGAATTATCATAAGAAATATGAAGAAAACCATAACACTCATAAGAGAACATTTGTATGATTGCAGATACCTAGCATGTTTTGGGATAGGAAAATGGAATTTTATTGAAAAATCAATGCTTCCACAATTAATTGGTGGAGTAATTGATGGAGTATTTACAATGAAAAACCCCATCCACTGGGAGAACTTGACAAATAAATCCAAACTTATCTGGAAATTAATAACAGACAAGATAATTCAGAAAAGAAAAAAAAGGATCATGGAGTGAGGATAATGCTGGCTGGTATATGTGGTAGCTTATGGTAACAAAACCAAAACCAAACCCATTGCCATCAAGTTGATTCTGACTCACAGTGACCCTATATGACAGAGTAGAATGGCCCCTTTGGGTTTCCTAGGCTGTTTCTTTACTGGAGCAGATCATCAAGTCTTTTCTCCCATGCAGTGGCTATTGGGTTCAAAAAGCTGACCTTAACCATTGCACCAACAAGGCTCCTCACTAACTAAATATTTGGAAATAAATGCTTAATGGGAGAGGGACCTCACAATCTGCTCCCCAAAAAATTACATTCTAGAAAATCCTAGGGGGCAGTTCTCCTTTGTCACATGGGGTCACTATGAGTTGAAAATCAACTTGATCGAACCTACCAACAAAAGCAACAGTTTGCGGATGCGGAACCAACATGACCCTATAAACAGAAGCACCACACTGTCCCTCTGCAGCAAAGACCAGAAAAACTAATTAAAACAGATGCAGACATCAATCCTGGCACCCTAAGTACGAAATGAGGGAATAAAGAACTCGATCAAGCCCCAAATGGAATAAGGAACTGACAGAGAACAGAGAATGAGAAGAGCTACGGAATGGAGGTCTCATATCAGCTAAGGTGGCATGATTCGCCATCTTGGGCTAAAGCCATCA
Source organism: Trichechus manatus latirostris (assembly GCF_000243295.1). Lineage (NCBI taxonomy): Eukaryota > Metazoa > Chordata > Mammalia > Sirenia > Trichechidae > Trichechus > Trichechus manatus. The sequence goes on along the minus strand of NW_004444049.1, from coordinate 7,797,640 downwards.
AAGGACTCAGACAGAGTATGAGAAGGCAACTTAACAGAGCTCCCAACAGGAGACAGAGCACCTGGTAACCAGGGATACATGATTTCCCACCCATCATTCTTCTTCCCTCTTCGCTGCCTCTGCTGCTTGCCAACAGGACACTCAGCAAAAGAGACAATAGCTCACTGCCACCAGGCTCCACCCCACCCCCACCAGCCAGCCCCTTTACTGCCATTTTTTTTGGAGGGGGGGTTTGTATTTTTGTTCATTTGTTTTTCGATATTGCTTTTTGGCCTTTTTTTTGGTTGCTTCTCTCTCTCTCGCTTCCTTCCTTTCCTTTCTTCCCATCCACCCAGCCCTGCACACTGTCCCCAACTTCTTGGTGGACTGTGCTGTACCACTCGGCTACAGAGCCTCTGGCACATGGCCTCCCTGGATCTGCACCACCCCCACAGACTGGCTCCCTCAGCACCATGTTTTTTATTTTTCTTTGACTTTCCCTTTCTCCTTTTCCTTCTCCTTTCCACCTAGGCCCTGCGCTTCCTCTACCTGGGCCGGGCCATGCCATGCCATGTCAACCCAGCAAGAGAGACATTAGTTCACTGCCACCTCAATTCCACCCCACCCTCAACTGCTGGCACCCCACCACCATATTTTTGTTTTGTTTTGTTTTTAGTTTTTGATTATTTTATATTTATTTATTTTATTTGATTGCTGATTTCTTCTCTGTCTTCCCTCTCTTTCTTTTCTTTCTCCCACCCACCTAAACCCATGCATGACCCACACTGCTTCTTGATGGGCCGAACCACACAGTTCAGCTAGAGAGCCACCAGCACATGTCCTTGTCGAGTCTGCCCCTCCTCCACCCACCAAATCCTACTGCACCGCCATTTTATTTACTTTTTTACTTTTCTTTTATGCCATTTTTCTTCTTTTTTTTTTTACTTATTTGCCTTTGTTTCTCTCTTCTTTCCCTTCTTTCACCCACCCAATTAGCTCTGCACATCACATCCTCTCCTTTTCCTCTTGCCTATCTGCACCATGCACCAAGTGCCATGCCACCAAGTGGTACCAATTCGGTCCCCCAGACCCCACCCTGCACTGTCCCTCAGCCCTGCCCCATCACCCTCAGTTCATTCTGCAAATACCCATCCCCACTCCTCCATCCCCACTGGACCCACCCTGCTGCACCACAGCTGAGTGATCGACCCTGCCCACATGGACAAGATGGTGAGAAGTATTGTGCCCACAGGCGAGCAAGCAACAAAACACACCCAGCCTACCTGCCCAGACATAACCAAATAAAACAAAAAGCAAGATGAAACAATCAATAAATGAATAAAATAACTCCTGAATGTCCCAGAGACAGCAGCCAATATCAAAACTTATGAAAAAACAGGATAGGATGGCTCCAGAAAGTGACCAAAATAGAACACCAGATGACATTCTGCTAGAAGAAAAAGCACTGGAACTACCTGATAGGGAATTCAGAATTCTAATATTCAGGGTTCTCCAACAGATGAAGGAAAATGCAGGCAAAAATAAGGAAAAAATAGACAAAAATGGGAAAATACAGACAAAATATTAGAAAAGACAGACAAAACAATGGAAGAAATCAGGAAAATAATACAGGAACAAAATTGTGAAGTAAACACCTAGAAATCATATGAGAACATCAATTTGTAATGCAAAAGATAAACAGCAAAATTTCAGAAATGGACAGTGCCATAGAAGGTTTTAGGAGCAAAATTGAAAAATGGAAGACAGGATCAGTGAAAAAGAAGACAAATCCTTGTATACCACATTGTTTGAGGAAAAATCAGAGAAAAGAACGATGAAAAATGAAGAAACCCTGAGAAAAATATAGGATACAATCAAAAGCAAAAATTTGCGTGTGATCAGAGTTCCACAACAGGGGGAGAAAATGAGAAACACAGAGAGGATCATTGAAGGTTTGCTGACAGAAAACTTCCCTAATATCATGAAAAACAAAAAACCAACTATCCAAGAAGCTCAAAGAACCCATATAAGATGGACCTCAAAATAAAAACACCAAGACACGTCCTAATCACACTCGCTAAAACCAAAGACAAAGAGAATCCTGAGAGCAGCTCAAGAGAAATCAAAAGTCACATACAAAGGGGAAACAATAAGACTAAGCTCTGATTACTCATCAGAAACCATGCAGGCTAGAAGGCAATGGGATAACATATATAAAATCTTGAAACAAAAAACTGCCAACCAAGAATAATATATTCTGTAAAACTCTTGCTCAAATATGATGGCTAAATTAGGACATTTCCAGATACACACAAATTAAGGGAATACATAAAAACCAAAACAAACTTACAAGAATTATTATAGAGAGTCCTTTGTTTAGAGAACCAACAATGCCAGATAACAACCTGAATCTAGCACATAAGACAGCATCAGCCAGAAACCAGATAATGAACTCTGAATGATAAAACAAAACAAAAAATTTACAACAGAGAACCAGAGATATCAATCTGTAAATGACAACAATGTCAGAACAATAGAAGAGGGAATAAATAGTGCAGGCACAGAACTTTCAAATGGAGAGGAAGTCAAGGCATTATCAAGTAATGAAAGACTGGTTTAAGCTTAGGAAGATAGGGATGAATTTCAAGGTAACCTCAAAGAAAGTCGACAAACCTACTCATCAAATTAAGAGGAAAAACATAAAGTCTCAGTAAACACAAAATCTACAAAAACGAAAGAAACAAAAAAAGTACAAAGGTATTCAGCACAGAAGAGTAAGAGGAAAAAAGAAAACATCAGCACCACACACACACAAAAAAAAAAAAAAACACTACAAAATCACAGCAATAAACTCACACCTACAATAACCACACTGAACATAAATGGCGGAAATGCATTCATAAAGAGACAGTGACAGCATGGATGAAAAGAACAGGACCCATCTATATGCTGTCTACAAGTGACACACTTTAGAAACAAAGACATATATTTATTAAAAATCAAAGGATGGAAAAAATATATCAAGCAAACATCTACCAAAAAAGAGTAGGAGAGGCAATACTAATCAAAGGTACAATAGACTTTAAAACAAAATCTCCCATAAAAGACAAAGAAGGCATTATATAATGCTTAAAGGGACAATCCACCATGAAGACATAACCATAATAAATATCTACACACCCAATCACAGGGCTCCAAAATACATAAAACAAACTCTAACAGCACTGAAAAGAGAAATTGATAGTTCCACAATAATGTTAGGAGACTTCAACACACCACTCTCGGTGGTGGACAGAACATCTAGAAAGAAACCCAACAAAGATACAGAAGATCTAAAGGCCACAATCAATGAACCTAACCTTATAGATGTGTATATAACTCTCCACCCAACAGCAGCAAAGTACACATTCTTTTCCAGCTCACATGGAACATCCTCCAGAATAGGTCACATCTTAGGCTGCAAAGCAACCCTCAACAAAATCCAAAACATTGAGATAATACAAAGTATCTTCTCTGATCCCAACACCACCAAAGTAGAAATTAACAAGGGGAAAAGCAATTTAAAAAAAAAATCAATTGGAAACTGAATAACACCCTGCTTAAAAACCACTGGGTAATAGAAGAAATCAAAGATAGAATCAAAAAATTCCGAGGATCAAAACCTTTGGGACACAGCAAAGGCAGTGCTCAGAGGTCACTTTATAGCAATACATGCACACATCACAAAAGAAGAAAGGGATAAAATCAAAACATTAGCTACACAACTCAAACAAATAGAAAGAGCACAGCAAAATAAGTCCACAGCCACCAGAAGAAAGGAAATAATGGAGATCAGAGCAGAAATAAATGAAATAGAGAATAGAAAAACAATAGAAATAATTAAAAAAACCAAAAAGTTGGTTCTTCGAAAGCAACAACAAAATCAACAAACCATTTGCTAAATGCAAAAGAAAAACAGGAGAGGATGCAAATAACCTAAATAAATGAAATGGGGGATGTCTTAGTCATCTAGTGCTGCTGTAACAGAAATACTACAGCTGGACGGTTTTAACAGAGAGAAGTTTATTTCTTCTCGGTAAATAGGCCAAAAGTCCAAATTCAGGTGCTGATGCTCCAGGGGAGGGCTTTATCTCTCTGTTGGGTCTGGAAGAAGGTCCTTGCCATCAGTCTTCCCTTGGTCTGGAAGCATCTCAGCGCAGGAAACTCAGGTCCAAAGGACACGCTCTGCTCCCTGTGCTGCTTTCTTGGTGACATGAGGTCCCCAATTCTCTACTCCTTCCTTTTCATCTTAAGTAAGATAAAAGGTGATGCAGGCCACACCCTAGGGAAACTCCCTTTACATTGGATCACGGATGTGACCTTAGTAAGGGTGTTATACAATCCCACCCTAATCCTCTTAACATAAAATTACAATCACAAAATGGAGAGCAACCACACAATACTGAAAATCATGGCCCAGCCAAATTGATACACACATTATTGGGGGGACATAATTCAACCAATGACACCATACTTCAGATAGAATTTTAATACCCAGAATATATTAAAAACTCCTACAACTTAACAAGAAAAAGACAAAAAAAAGAAAAAAATCCAGACTATGTAAACCCAAAGCAAACTTACAAGACTTATTAAAGGGAGTCCTTCCATCTGAGAACAAACAACATCAAACCACAGGCTGAATATAAGACACAGGATTGTACTAGCCAGATACCAACCTAGGAAATGAACTCTTAAGGAGTATGCAAAACCAAAAGAATTACAACAGGGAGCCAGAGAGGTTAATCTGTAAATGACAACAGCATCAGAACAATAAAAGAAGGAATAAACGGTGTAGGTATAGAACCTACTAATGGAGAGGAAGGCAAGGCAATACCAAGTAATAATAGACTGGTTCAAATCTAGGAAGATAAGGGTAAATTTCAAGGTAACCGCAAAGAAAGTTAACAAACCCTACTTACCAAAATAAAGAAAAAAAATCAAGTCTCAGTAAAAACAAAACCTACAAAAACAAAAGAAATGAAAAAAAAAAAATCCACAAACAAAAGGAACTCAGTACAGGACAGTGAGAGGAACAAAGAAAACGTCAGAACCACAAAAAAAGCACTACAAAATGCAATCCCACTCCTAGGAATATATGCTAGAGAAATAAGAGCCATCACATGAATAGACATATGCACACCCATATTCATTGCAGCACTATTCACAATAGCAAAAAGGTGGAAGCAACCTAGATGCCCATCAACAGATGAATGGATAAACAAACTATGGTACGTACACACAATGGAGTATTATGCAAAGATAAAGAACAGTGATGAATCTGTGAAGTATCTCATAACATGGATGAATCTGGAGGACATTATGCTGAGTGAAATAAGTCAATCACAAAACGACAAATATGAGACCTCTACCGTAAAAACTCATGTAAAAGTTTACACACAAAAAGAAACAATCTTTGTTGGTTACGAGGGATGGGCAAGTTGGGGGAGGGAACTAAGTAGACAGTAGATAAGTGGTAACTTTGGTGAAGGGTAAGACAGTACACAGTACTAGGGAAGCCAGCACAACTTGTACAAGGAAAAGTCATGGAAGCTCCATAGACACTTCCAAACTCCCTGAGGGACTGAATTGCTGGGCAGAGGGCCATAGGGACCATGGTCTCGAAGAACATCTAGCTCAACTGGCATAACACAGTTTATAAAGACAATGTTCTACATTCTACCTTGGTGAGTAGCATCTGGGGTCTTAAAAGCCTGTGAACAGCCATCTAAGATACTCCACTGGTCTCACCACTTCGGGAGCAAGGGAGAATGAAGAGAACAAGACACAAGGAAAAGATTAGTCCAAAGGACTAATGGACCACAGCTACCACAGCCTCCACCAGACTGAGTCCAGTATAGCTAGATGGTGCCTGGCTACCACCACTGACTGCTCTGACCAGGATCACAATAGAGGCTCCTGGACAGAGCTGGAAAATGATGTAGAACAGAATTCTAACTCACAAAAAATGACCAGATTTACTGGCCTGACAGACTGGAGAAACCCTGAGAGTATGGCCCCCATACACCCTTTTAGCTCAGTGGTGAAACCCCTCCCGAAGTTCACCATTCAGCCGGGGATTGGACAGCCTCATAAAACAAAACAGTACTAATGAGGCACAGCAGTCCAGGTACAAGAACTAGAAGGCAGGAGAGGACAGGAAAGCTGGTGATAGGAAACCCAAGGTTGAGAAGATACAGTGTTGACATCTTGTGGGGTTGTTAAACATTGTCGTAGGTCAATATGTGTATTTACAGTTTAATGAGAAACTATTCTGCAAACCTTTGTAAAAGGTACAAAAAAAAAAAAAAAGAATTAACTATGTGAGGTCAAATTGACAACAGCAACTCAAAAGGTTTGATGGGAAGCCTAGGGGCAGTGGGTTGAAGATAATGGTGATGGAATAATTTGTAAAAGGATAGTGAGAATAGCAGCACAACTGAAAGAATGTAATCAATGTCTCTGAATTGTACATGTAGAAACTTTTGAAATGGTGCAACTTTGGCTATGTATATTTTCACCAAAAAAAACTTCCTCCAAGGTCGAGAAGGGAAAGTGTTGACATGTCATGGGGTTGTTTACCAGTGTCATAAAACAACCTGTGTAGTGAGTGTTTAATGAGAAACTATTTGTTCTGTAAACTTTCATCTAAAGTACAACAAAAAAAATTTTTAAACAAACCTATCCAAAAGTGGGCTAACAATTTCAATATATATTTCACCAAAGAAGATATACAAATGGACAACATCACATGAAAAATGCTCAACCTTCTTAGCCATCAGAACCCAGTCTTCAATGATGAATTCTTAGCTATGACACCAAAAGCAAAAGCAACAAAAGCCAAAATAGATAAATGGGACCTCAACAAATTTAAAAACTGTTATTCATCAAAGGTCTTTATCAGCAAAGTGAAAAGACAAATTACAGACGGAGAAAATTTGGGGGTAACCATATATCCTATAAAGATATATATAAAGAATTCCTACAACTTAACAAGAAAAAGATTTTTTTAAAAATCCACAATGAGATACCACTTCACCCCCACTAGAATGGCTAAGATAAAGAAAAAAAGAAAAGAAAACGTTGGCAAGGATGTGGAGAAATTGGAACACTCATCTACTGCTTGTGGGAATGCAAAATGGTACAGCTGCTGTAGAAAAATGTTTGGAGATTCCTCAAAAAGTTAAACATATAACTACCATATGACACAGCAATTCCACTACTAGGTATATACCCAAGAGACTTAAAAGCAGCGACAATGCAGACACTTGTACACTATATGAAATGTTATTGCAGCAGTATTCACAATAGCCAAAATGTAGAACCCACCTAAATGTTCGTCAACAGATGGAGAAACAAATGTGATATACATATGTTATATCACAATGGCATATTACTCAACCATAAAGAGTCCTCATACATGCTACAACATAGATGAACCTTGAAAACATTATGAGGACAAATATTGTGGTATAACCCTGTCTTAGGGTGGGTTCTCTAGAGAAGCAAAACCAGTGAAGCGTATGTGTGTGTATATATATATATAGAGAGAGAGGGAGAGATTTATATCAACAAAATGGCTCACAGGGTTGTAGAGGCTGAAAAGTCCCAAGTCTGTGGGTCAGGCATCAGGCTGGAGCTTTCTCCTGACACACAGTAGCTGCAGGGGCTGACAAAGCAAAGATTGGCAGATCAGACAGCAGGCTGCTGGCTCAAATCCCAAGAACCAGAGGTCAGATGATGACGAGCCAGATGCAGGATCCAGAGTGAGCAAAAGCCAGAGAGCTTTGCCAGAGAGTTCATATATATTGGATGCAGGCCACACCCCCAAGGAAACTCCCTTTAAATTGATTGGCTACTCATAGCAGATCTCATCATGGAGGTGATTACATCATTACATAATTGCAAAACTACATCTCAACTGCCAAACCACTGAGAATCATGGCCCAGCCAAGTTGACACAAAACCGTAACCATCACAAACATTTATATAAAATATCTAAAATAGGCAAATCTATAGAGATCCAAGCTTATTAGTGGTTACCATGGGCAGAAGGGAAGGGGAAAGGGAGGGTCATTATTTGTCAATCATGAGTTTATGTTTATGGTAGTGGAAAATCAGTCACTGGATATTGGTAATGGTTGCACAATATGATTAATGCAATTAGTGTCACTGAATTGTATTGTAAAAATGGCATGGGGACCTCTGACTTCGTTTAACTTCACAAGGGGGGTGAATCATAAGCATCAGCCCAAGGCTGATTCTTATGAGGTGGAGGTCAAACATAACCCTCACCTGTCAACCTTTTTACCAGTTCTGAAACAAGCAGTCCCTTCTATGGCACTCTCTACTTCTCTACTGGGTTCTCTAATTTGTTGCAATGGCCACACAGAACTCACAAACTATACTTAATAGTTAAGTGGTTTATAAGGGAAGTAACAGGTTACAATTCAGGATCAGGATCAACAGGCTACAACTTGGGCTCAGAATCAAGAAGCATGTAGGCAGTCTCCCTTCTTCAGTGCAGGACAACTCTCTTAGCTCCCCTTGGCCATGCAGTGCTCCTCTCAGACCCCTACTGAGGACAGGCCTCCTTTTCTTGGCCCTCAGCCATCGGCACTGCTTGTGCCTGGCCTCTGCCCTGCTGGGACAAGTGTTACAAAGATCTTTAGCTCTGCTAACAAGTGCCCAGAGACGCCTCACTCCGCCAGGAAGCCTCCTGCCTGAAGGCTCTCAGCTTCTCTCTCCGTGGGTCAGCACATCCTCTATAGCCACCTTGTTCTGTGGGCCAGAAAGCCCACCGTGCCATCTCTCGCTGGTCTCCTGGTTCTGCTGCCACCATTTTTCTGCTGCTGCTTCTCGCCATCTTATGCTATCTCCAGTGCTATAGCTCTCTCTCTCCTGGGTCTAGGAGATTCTCATTGCAGGTACCCTGAGCCCAAAGGACGCTCTCCACTCCCAGCTCTTCTTTCTTGATGGTAGTAAGGTCCCCTCTCTGCTCTGTGATTGGCTTTCTTTTAAGCTTAGTGGGGCAGCAAAACTGACCAATCCCCTCTTTAGGGTTCCATACACCTTATTTGCATGGTCTTACCACCTACAAGGGTTCTATGCACCTTATTTGCATTTTTAGCATGCTGTCCAATCCCCTCGGTGGTCCACAAACACTTTATTTGCTTAACCCCACCTGATTATTTTGTGGGAGTCACAAAGGCTATGGCTAGAAGGGCCATGTTAACTAATTCACTGCACTGCATGTACACATGAAAAATCTTGAATTGGCACATTTGTGTTATATATATCTTTATAACAAAAAAATTTAAAAAAGAAAGTAAAAAGACTATCCATACAATTGGAGAAAATATTTGTATACCATATGCAGTGAAACCTGTGAGAGACAGAACTCAACTAGAGTGCCTTGTTTTTACAGGTCTTGCAAATTTTCCCCCTTTGATAGGGTGCAGTCTTACTACTTTTCTATTTCTCCTTTTAGTGGAAAATATTTGAGTTTCTCTTCTCTGATAGATTTCTGTCTTACACATTTTCTAGTTTTTGCAGGTTTTACTGTATCTGATAAGGGACTTTTCCCAGAATATATAAAGAACACTTACAACTCCATAATAAAAAGACAACCACAATTTTAAAAGGGTGTGATGGTTAAGATTGTATGTCAACTTGGCTGTGCCATGATGTTCTCAGTGTTTTGGCAGTTGTATAATGTTTTGATCCCCTCCCTGTTGAAATTGGATATGTGATCACCCCCATGATGGAATCTGCTGAGTGGTACTGGTGGGAGTGGGGCCTGTGGTGGCTCACTGCCCCCCTCAGCCTTCATCTCTCCACCCTCCACCAGCTACTTCCTTCCTGCTCACCTTGCCAAGGTTTTTGGCTTATTCCAGATCCAGCAGCTGCCTCTTGTCTCACCTCTGGTTCTTGGGACTTGAGCTAGCAGCTTACCTGCTGATCTTAGGATTCATCGATCTTCACAGCCTGCGAGCAAGAGTCCTGCTCCCCAACCTGCTGATCTTGGGTTCACCAGCCCCTGCAGCTATGTGAATCAGGAGAAACCTTCTGGTCTTGCCTGCCAATCTTGGAATTTGTCAACCTTCACAGCCTGTGAGTGGGAGCCCTGCTCTCTGGCCTGCTGATCTTGGGTTCATCAGCTTCTGTGGCTGCGTGAATTGGGAGAGGCCTCTTCCCTGATCCATGGACTTGGGACATTCTAGCCTCTACAATCGCGTGAGCTGTTTCCTTGATATAAATCTCTCTATGTATATATTTATACTCTCTACTGGTTTTGCTTCTTTAGAGAACCCAGCCTAAGACAAACGGGAACAGATTTGAATACACTTTTATCAAAGATGATATATAAATGGCCAATAAGCATGTGGAAGAGATGCTCAATATCACTAATCCTAAAGAAATGTAAATCAAACACAGTGAGATACCACTTCACACACACCAACATGACTATAATAAAAAACAAACATAACTAGTGTTGGCACGATTGTGGAGAAATTGGAACCTTCACATATTTGATGATGGGAATGTAAAACGGTGCAGCCATTATGAACATCAGTTTGGAAGATCCTCAAAGTGTTACTTACTATATATCCCAGCAATCTCTCTCCTAATACTTAAGAGAATTAAAGACTTACATTAACACAAAAAAAGTGTATACAAATGTTCATAGCAGCACTTTCAAAATGGCCAGAGGTGAAAACAACATAAGTGTCCGTTAACTGATGAATGGATAAACAAAAATGTAGTATATTCATACCATTAACCCGTTACCATCAAGTCAGTTCTGACTCATAGAGACTCTAAAGGACAGAGTAGAACTGGCCCATAGGGTTTACAAGGCTGTAATCTTTACAGAAGCAGACTACCACATCTTTCTCCTACATAACTGCTGATGGGTTTGAATCATCACCCCTTTGGTTAGCAGACACGTGCTTATCCACTGCTTCACCGGGGCTCCTTTTATTCATACAATGGAAAATAATTCAGCCATAAAACATATTGAAGTATTGATACATGCTGCAACCTGGAAGGCCCTTGAAAAATACGATGTTGAGTGAAAAAAGCTAGATTAAAAAGGGCCACATATTTTATGGTTTGCTTTCTATCAAACGCACACAATAGGCAACTCCATTAGTCCAAAAGAGTAGATTAGTTGTTGTCAAGGTCTAGGAATTGGGGGGACAATGGGAAGTGACTGCTAATAGATACAGATTTCTTTTTGCGGTGATGAAAATGCTCTGTAATTAGATAATGGTAATGGTGGTGCAACAGTTAAGCGCTCAGCTGCTAACTGAAAGGTTGGTGGTTCCATCCCACACAGCAGCTAATAGGGAGAAAGACCTGGTGGTTTGCTTCCATAAGGATTACAGCCTAGAAAACCCTATGAGGCGGTTCTATTCTGTCACATGGGGTTGCTATGAGTCAAAATCAATGTGACAACACCTAAATACAACAACAACAACAATGGTTACACAACTCTGTGAATAAACTAAAACCCACAGAATTCTACACTTTAAAAGAGTGAATTGTATGGTATGTGAACTATATCTCAATAAAGCTGTAAAAAAATATTTTTTAATGGAAGACTTAGTGCTAATCAAGGTGACATTTTCTCCCATATTTTTCTTCAATTATTCATAGCACATTGCACGTCTACTGTATATGTTTCTTAGAATATCAGACTGTAATTATGTATCTTTTCCTTACACACTGGATTATAAGACCCTTAAAGACCTTCTTGTACATGTGGATCTTTATTAAGAACTAGCACAGAATGCTCATAAGAAGCAAGGATGGTGAGATTTCATCTCACATAATTTGACACGTTATCAGGAGGGACCAGGCCCTGGAGAAGGGTATCATGCTTAGTAAAATAGAGGGTGAGCAAAAAAGAGGAAGATCCCCAACGAGATAGACTGACACAGTGGCTGCAATGATGGACTCAATCATAACAATGATTATGAGGATGGCACATAGTGGTGTTTCCTTCTGTTGTGCCTAGGGTCACTATGAGTCAGAACGGACTCAACAACACCTAACAACAACTGCACAGAAATGTTCTACAAATGTTATATGAATAAACCTGGAAAAGTAAACCCTTATATGAGGTTTCCACTGGCTTCCACCTCTGCCCTTCATCACTACCCACCCTATCCCCATTTCTAGGTAGTTAATATCACTGTGGAAACCCTGGTGACGTAGTGGTTAAGTGCAAAGGCAGCTAACCAAAAGGTCGGCAGTTTGAATCCACCAGGTAGGTGCTCCTTAGAAACTCTACGGGGCAGTTCTACTCTGTCCTATAGGGTCGCTATGAGTCAGAATCAACTCCACGGCAATGGGTTTAGTTTTTTGACATGAGTTAAACTGTAACAGAACTCAGTTATAAAAAGTGAATGATTGCACCACATTCCACTTGTTTTAAACTAACTCAGAAGTGTTTTCATTAACTTTTTAAAACAAGATTCAACATTAAAAAAGTAAAACATTTGTTTTCTGTTCTTTTGACATAAAAACAACAGTTTGCATAACAGACTTACAAGTTACATTTCTGGAAATAACTGAAGATCATGTACCACATTTATCTTAGTTTGTTTAGAGAGTATGTGCAGACCAAAGTCCAATGCTAAGGCTGAGGAGTCGCTGAATAAGGATTCAAACAGAGAAGACCTTGAAACATATTCAATTCTAAACAACTGAAAGTACCTCTGGTAAATAATACTTCTGTGACTTTACTGTAAACAGCTAGCTGACTCATCCCAAAACAACTTAAGAAAACCACTTAGCCAGCCTTGCTGCAGTGGTGAGGATGGACCCCTTGAGAAGAAAGGGGTGTCAGAATTTACAACATTGAAAAGAATGATATTCTCCCTTTGAACTTACCTACATAAAGTCATTTTACCTCTTCTTGGGGATCACATGTTCAGCCTCGATGGGCTTTCATAATCTCCTGGATCAAGCTGGTGTCCAGAGGAGATTCCATATCTTTCAGATGGTTTTTCTTCTTATCTCCAATGTCATAGTGCACACTCATATTGTATTGGAGAACTTCACCACAGCCATCGCTGGTCATCGCTGCTGTGTCCACAACCTCAACAATAACACTGTCTCTATTAATGGCACTAGAATCCTCAGCCCTGATGCCCTCCTGAGAATCTCCATCCCACTGGACTCAAACCTGAAGCCAGAGGAGTATCATTGCTTCCTCCACCTCCAATGGCAGTTCCTTCATTTGAATACGACTTCCCTCAACACCAGTGAGCCTGACAGAGTCCTATGTGGATGGCTGAGTGTATGACAAAAGCACCTTCCCCTTTACCATTGTGACTAAGTTGAGAGGCCCCATTTTTCTCTTCTGAATACATGATCTGACTGTTTAAAGATAACACAAGTAATGAACGTTTTTCAAGCCTTTAGTCACTGTGCAAATGTTTATCCTTCATTCTTCCATCAAGTATTCATTGCCTATTTATTCATGCCAGGCATGTACATGCATAATGAGGCTACTGAATTGAAAAGTACACATGAACTCTGCTATTGCAGTACTTTTCTTCTTAGGAAGACCAATGTAAGCAAGTAATTTATATTGTTGTTGTTAGGTCAGTTCTGACCCATAGCGACCCTATGTACATCAGAAAAAAACAGTATCCAGTCCTACACCATCCTCATGATCTTTGCAATGCTTTAGCCCTTTGTTGCAACCACTGTGTCAATCTATCTCCTTGGCTGTGTACCTCTCTTTCAATGACCCTCCATATTACCAAGCATGATGTCCTTCTACAGGGACTGGTCCCTTCTGATAACATGTCCAAAGTATGTGAGACGAAGTTTTGCCATCCTTGCTTCTGAAGAGCATTCAGCCTGCACTTCTTCCAAGACAGATTTGTTTGTTTTTCTGGCAGTCCATGGTATATACAATATTCTTCACCAACACTGTAATTTAAATGTATCAATTCTTCTTTCATTAAGAAATCTTTATTGCAAATGACACTGTCCTGGGGCTGATTTCATCCCCAGGGATCTAGAAACACACATGCGGAATTACACTCAGTGTGGTAAGTGCTGTTTGTCAACATTGAGAACTGAGTACAGGAGGATAGAGAAAGGACATCTCCATCCAACCTCGAGGCGTTTCAGGATAGGGTTTAGAGAAGAGATGTATGACGTGGTTTATAGATGGAACAGTTACCTACGGGAACATAGAGGAAGATATTTCTGACAGGGGATTCAGATTGTTTGAAGACACAGATACGGAGAACAGCATTGTACTTCTGACCAGGCTGTCATATCAGTCCCTCCCGGGCCCTATGAGATAAATGCTGGTGGTCATCACGTGATAGCTGCCCCAGTGTGATGAGTAGGCATTCCCATATAAAATCTGTGAGATGTGTGGCAAGGTGTCATTGCATTGGGCAAATCTGCTGCAAAAGATCTCCTTAAAGTGTTAAAATGCAAAGAAGTCACGTTAAGGACTAAGGTGCACCTGACCCAAGCCATGGTATTTTCAATCGCCTCATATGCATGTGAATGCTGGGCAATGAATATACCATGGACTGCCAAAAGAACAAACAAATCTGTCTTGGAAGAAGGACAGTCAGAATGCTCCTCAGAATCGAATGTAACGAGATTTTGTCTCACATACTATGGACATGTTAACAGGAGGGATCAGTTCCTGGAGAAGGACGTCATGCTTTGTAAAGAGGAGGGTCAATGAAAACGAGGAAGATCCTCAAGGAGATGCCAGTAACCTTGATCTTTGTTCTTGCCAAAATAGTTTTTGTAAGGTAAATTTTGTAACCAGGTAAGATAATTCATTGAATGATATTTCCTCTCATAGTTTGTAGTGTGAGAAGTTTGGGGTATCCTGTCCCTAGCAGTACCTCTACTGAAATAGACAGGCAACCATTGCCACAACCCAAGCATGCCTCCTATGAGGTAAATGGGGGACTTAAGGTGCCCTTTATGTCCACCGCCTTAATATCAACTGTTGTCTCAGCTGCAAACAGTGAACTCTGAATGTATCATAGTAAATGCAACTTATACAAGATTTCAGGGTCAGAGTATTTTTTTCCACTAGTCCTTTAAAGCTCTGTGACAGTGGCATGAGAAAATGCAGATAGATAAATTTTAAAGAATCATAAGGTAGTAGCAATGAGATGACAGTGGAGAATTACCTGAAGTTGAGAGGTACCTTATAAGCTAATCTAAGGATTTTGAACTCCATCAAATAGATAGGAAAGTTGTTCTCTTTGGAATGTTTATTGGGATTGCATTGAATGTGTACATCAGTTTGGGTAAGTTTGCCATTTTGAGAATATTGAATTTTCTGATCTAGGAACATAGTCTATTGCTCCATTAATTTAGGTCTCATTAATTTCCTCTTGCAATGTTTTGAAGTTTGAGGGAAAGTCGTACATTTTTTACCTTAAATTTGTTTTAATTAGTTTTTGATGTTATGGAATTGTTTATTATAAATTTAATTTCTAAATAATTATTCCCAGTATATAGAAGTGTAATTGACTCTTTATATTGACCTTGCATCCTGCTACCTTAATCAACTCATCTATTAGTTCTAGTTCATTTTTATGGATTCCTGAAATAATCTACGTGATGATCTTTACTACATGATCATGTCATCTCCAAGTAGGGAGAGTTTTACTTATTACTTTCTGTCTTAGGAAGAGTTCTTTAGAGCAGCAAAACCAGTCAAGTGTATAAATACATATAGAGATTTATATCAAGGAAACAGCTCGCAAGATTGTAGGGGCTGGAACATCACAAGTCCACGGATCAGAATAGAGGCTTCTCCTCAATGAAAAGGAAATCAGGAAAACAATACCATTTTCAATAGCCCCTAAAAAGATAAAATACTTAAGAATAAATCTGACCAGGGATGTAAAAGACCT
>NW_004444049.1:7760618-7779733 GCF_000243295.1 Trichechus manatus latirostris | reverse complement strand
AAAAAAAGAATAGAGGCTTCTCCTGATTCATGTAGCTGAAGGGGCTGGTGAACCCAAGATCAGCAGGTCGGAGAGCAGGGCTGTTGCTCACAGACTGTGAAGATCAATGAATCCCAAAATTGGCAGGTAAGCTGCTAGCTCAAGTCTCAAGAACCAGAGGTCAGATGAACAGGAGGCAGCTGCAGGATCCAGAGCAGACAAAAGCCAGATTGTCCACTTATATTCGGACGCAGGCCACAAGCCCAAGGAAACTCTCTTTCAACTGATTGGCTACTCACAGCAGATCCTATCATTGGGGTGATCACATATAAACACTGAGAATCACGGCCCAGCCAAGATGACACGCAATCTTAACCATCAGACTTTCCCATATCTTGCCTTTTATTCTTTTTCTGACTGCAGCTAGGAAGATCCATACAATGCTAAAAGAAGATGGTAAGTGCTGATATCCCTGCCTTGTTTCTGATCTTAGGTACAATGCATTGACTCTTTCACAACTGAGTATGATGTTAGTTGTAGGATTATGGTAGATGCCCTTAATAAGACTGAGGAAGTTCCCTTCTATTTCCAATGTTCTGAGTGTTTTTATTATGAAATGATATTGAACTTGACATCCAATATGCTTTGGACAACAGTGTATCCTGCTCTTCTGGGTACATGTGCTGTTGTCCTTAGGTGCCATGGAGTCAGTTCTGACTCATGGTGACCGTATGTACAACAGAACAAAACACTGCCGAGTCCTGAGCCATCCTCACTATCATTGCTATGTTTGAGCCCATTGTTGCAGCCACTGTGTCAATCCATCTTGCCGAGAGTCTTCCTCTTTTTCACTGATCCTCTACCTTACTGAGCATGATGTCCTTCTCAAGGGATTGATCACTCCTGATAACATGTGCAAAGTACATGAGATGAAGTTTCGTCATCCTTGCCTACGAGGAGCACTCTGGCTGTACTTCTTCCAAGACAGATTTGTTCATTGTTCTGACAGTCCATTGTATATTCAGCATCCTTCACCAACACCATAATTCAAAGACATCAGCTCTTCTTTGGTCTTTCTTATTTATTGTCCAGATTTCTCATGCATATGTTGTTGTTGTTGTTGTTGTTGTTGTTGTTGTTGTTGTTGTTAGGTGCCATCGAGTCAGTTCGGACTCATAGTGACCGTATGTGCAAAAGAACGAAACACTGCCTGGTCCTGCGCCATCCTCATGATCCTTGTTATGCTTGAGCCCACTGTTGCAGCCACTGCGTCAGTCCATCTCCTTGAGGATCTTCCTTGTTTTCACCGGCCCTCCTCTTTACAAAGCATGATGTCCTTCTCCGGGAACTGATCCCTCCTGATAACATGTCCATAGTATGTGAGACGAAATCTCATTACATTCGATTCTAAGGAGCATTCTGACTGTGCTTCTTCCAAGACAGATTTGTTTGTTGTTTTGGCAGTCCATGGTATATTCATTGCCAAGCTTTCACATGCATATGAGGCGATTGAAGATACCATGGCTTGGGTCAGGTGCCCCTTAGTCCTTAAAGTGACATCTTTGCATTTTAACACTTTAAAGAGATCTTTTGCAGCAGATCTGCCCAGTGCAATGCATCTTTTGATTTCTTGACTGCTGCTTCCATGGGTGTTGATTGTGGATCCAAATAAAATGAAATCCTTGACAACTTCAATATTTTCTCCATTTACCATGATGATGTTTATTGGTCTAGTTGTGAGGATTTTTGTTTTCTTTATGTTGAGGTGTAATCCATGCTGAAGGCTGTGATCTTTGATCTTCATCACTAGGTGCTTCAAGTCCTCTTCCCTTTCAGCAAGGAAGGATGTGTCATCTGCATATCACAGGTTTTCAGTAAGTCTTCCACCAATCGTGATGTCCTATTCTTCTTATATAGCCCAGCTTCTCAGATTATTTGCTCAGCACACAGATTGAATAAGTATGGTGAAAAGATACAACTCTGACAGACACCTTTCCTGACTTTAAACCATACAGTATCCCCTTGTTCTGTTCAAATAACTGCCTCTCTGTCTAATAAAGTTTCCACATGAGCACAGTTAAGTGTTCTGGAATTCTCATACTTCACAATGTTATCCATAATTTGTTATGATCCACACAATCGAATGCCTTTGCATAGTCAATAAAAACACAAGCTCAGCATTTCTTCAGCTGAAAGAACTAAAGAAAAAATTCAAGTCTCGAGTTTTGAAGCATTCGATGGGCAAAATATTGAATGAAGAAGAAAGCATCAAAAGAAGATGGAAGGAATACACAGAGTCGTTGTACCAAAAAGAACTGGTCGATGTTAACTGTTTCAGGAGGCAGAATATGATCGAGAACCAGTGGTACTGAAGAAGAAGTCCAAGTTGCACTGAAGGCATTGATGAAAAACAAAGCTCTCAGAACTGACAGAATGCCAGTTGAGACGTTTCAACAAACAGATGCAGCGCTGGAGGGGCTCACTCATCTATGCCAAGAAATTTGGAAGACAGCTACCTGGAGAACTGACTGGAAGAGATCTATATTTGCGCCCATTCTAAAGAAAGTTGATCCAGCAAAATGTATAAATTATCTAACAATATCATTAACATCACTGCAAGTAAAATTTTGCTGAAGATGATTCAAAAATGGTTACAACAGTACATCAACAGAGAACTGCCAGAAATTCAAGCCAGATTCAGAAAAGGATGTGGAATGAGAGACATCATTGATGATGTCAGATGGATCTTGGCTGAAAGCTGAGAATACGAGAAAGATGTTTACCTGTGGGTATGTATAGTGTTATGTAAATATCAATTAAATCACAGCAGTTGAGAGTGTTGTTCATTCAGATCTTCTATGTTTTTGCTGATATGTTTTCTACTTGCTTTATTCTTTGCTGCGACAATGATGTTAAGATCTCTCACTATTATTGTGGAATTGTATGTCTCACTTTAATTCTGTCAATTTTTACTTTATGTATTTTGAATATGTGTGTTTATATACATGCACTTTTGACAAATTTAGCATGATGAGGTACCCTTCTTGATCACTATATTTGTCTCGAAATCTGTATTATCTGATATTAACACAGCTTCTGCATCCTTTTCATTTTTACTGTTTACATGGTGTATCTTCTTCCATTTACTAACTTTCAACTAATCAGTATTCTTATGTTAATGTTGGATTATTTTTATTTTTTAATCTATTCTGATAATTCTTTCCTTTTAATAGGAGTGTTTAGTTCTTTTACATGTAATGTAATTATTGCTGTGGTGTATTTAGGTCTACTATCATTTTTTTACTGCTACTCCTTCCACTTTGTTTGTTTATTCATTTTTCTGGTCTACCTTTTTGTTCTTTTTTGGAATGATTTGGTAACTCTGACTTTATAGCTTGTTGATTTTTCACCTGATCTTGTATGCATTATAGTTTACTGGCTGCATTAGAGATTAAAATGTAAAATCTTAGCTGTTCATAGTTAATAATGTACTAATTCTTAAAATATAGAAATATTGATAAATTATAGGCCTATTTCCTCCTTTATGTTATAGTTGTTATGCATAATATGTCTTCATAAATTATAAACTTCATATGACAATGTCTTTCATTTTGCCTAAAACATTAGTATGGTTTATAAAGAAATTCAGAGGAAAATGTTGTCTCTTGCATGTACCCAGATACTTACTATTTTTGATGCTCTTCACACTTTTCTGAGAATCCAAGTTTCCATCTATTGTCATTTCCCATCAGCCTAAACAACTTCCTTTAACAATCTTGTGAAGCCATGCTGGAAATAAATTCTCACAATTTTTTGTGTGTTTTTCATATTAAAATGTCTTTATTTTCACCAGATATACAATTATGGGTTGATAGGGTATTTTTCTTTCACCACTTTATGTATCTTGTTCAACTCTCTTTTGGCTTACATTGTTTCTGGTGATAAGTCAACCATTAACTGATCTTTGGTCCTCTCTGTGTAATATGCTGCATTTCTATTACTGATTTCAAGATTTTCTCTTTACTAACCATTGGACTATGAGGTACCCTGTGTGGGCCTACTTGTGTTTATTCTGCTCAGTGTTTATCATCTTGTATCCACAAATATTTGTCAATCTTCACATACAGAAAATTTGCTTACCATTATATCTTTAAACAGTGTTTCTGCCCCTCTTTCTTTTTTTTTTTTTCTGCTATCTCATTTCTATGTACAATTCACTGGGTGATATCATCTAACAAATTGGTAAGCAAACTATAATGCACTGCTCAAATCCAACCTTTAGCCTATATTTGTACCACCCAGGAGTTTGCAAGGTGTTCTTGTTTATTGTCATTTTTATGTGGGAGTTAAAAAAAACAAGAGCCAAAACACATAAGAACATGTGAAAGAGACTGCACGTATCCCACAAAACCTAACATAGTTACTATCCGGACTGTTATAGAAAATATTTGTGACTCACTGGACTAAGAGCATTCTAAGGCTCTCCATTAAATTTTTAAGTCATTGTTTCTATTTCTAATTTGTATAATTTCTTTTGCTCTATCCTCAAGTTCACTTATTCTCTGTCTTACGTACACATAAATAAATCCATCCAGTGAATTTTTGTATCAGAAATTTTATTTTTTCAGTTCTAGGATTTCAGTTGTTTGGTTTGTCTATGTCTATTTCTCTGCTGAGACTGCCTATTTCTAAGCCATGGTTTTCATACGTTAAAATCATGTTTTATTTACTACTTTGACGATAGTTATATTGCCACTTTAAAATCCTTGTTTGTTATTTTCAAATTTTGTTTCCCTCATAAAAGATTTGAGGAATTTCCTTTCTCTTGGTAATGGGATCCGTATTTTGTGCTTCATAACATCACATAATTTTGAATTACGTCTCTAATATCATAAATATTAAGTTGTGGAGATTCTAGATTCTATTATTATTTTCCAATGACACTAATTCCTTCACTTTAGCAAGTAATTTCCATACCTGGGATTGAATTGCAAACTCTGTATGTTAATGTGGGAGGTCTGACTTCAGTTCAGAGTTTTGTCTTTAGTGGTCCTGCTTGGAGATTATTCTGCATGCGCATGTTTCACGGGCCAGTCAGGGAGATGAAGTAGATACAGTTTGGGAATCTCCTCTCTGCCTCTTCCTCTTGAATCTCTTCCATCCTGTTCTAGTAGAAGCATTTTGTCAAAGGCTTATAAACACTGACTCAGCAGAGAGGAGTCTCATGCAACCTAGAAAGGAGTTGTAATACTGCCACTGTCCACTCTCAAGTGGTACCTGCCTGTTGCACAGAACCATCTGTAAACCAGGCACGAGTTTTCTCTTCCTCAGTCAACTGATCATAAGGAACTTCCCAGGAGGACATAGGTGCAGACTTGGATATCAAAGTTAATGTGACAGAAGTGGAGACCATGCATGGGCATTTGGGCCACTTACTCATGCAACTTACATGGGCTTTCAGGTCCTGCTCAGGGCCAGTTTGTATATAGCACTTCCATTTACTGATGGAGTGCTGCTGTGCACACCCAGCTTTATGACTCTGTGAGTCAGACAACACCTGGTTCATGATGGGCAGCTCTGCCCACATGGTGACTTGGTGTTCCATGGTTAAGCATTTAGTCTCTACTAAGGCCTGGTAACAAGCCAAAAGCTGTTTCTCAAAAGGAGAGTAGCTATCTGCAGAGGATCCAGGGCTTTGCTCCAAAATCCTAAGGGTCTGCTTTGTAATTCACCAATAGGGGCCTTCCAAAGACTCCAAACAGCATCTCTATCTGACACTGACACTTTAAGTACCATTGGATCAGCTGATTATACGGCCCAAGTGGCAGAACCACTTGCACAGCAGCTTGAACCTGTTGCAGAGCCTTCTCTTAGTCTGGGCCCCACTCAAAACTAGCAGCTTTTCGAGTCCCTTGATAAGTAGGCTGGAGTAGCACACTCAAATGAAGGATACATCACCTCCAAAATCCAAAGAGTCCCACTAGGAATTGTGCCTCCTTTTTGGTTGTGGGAGGGGCCAGATGCAATAACTTATCCTTCACTTTAGAAGGGATATCTTGACATGCCCAGCACCACGGGACACCTAGAAATTTCACTGAGGTGGAAGGCAACTGAATTTTTGTTGGATTAATTTCCACTCTCTAGCACATGAGTGGTTTACCAGTAAGTCCAAAATCATTGACACTTCTTCCTTATTAGGCCCAGTCAGAATAATGTCATCAATGTAATGGACCAGTTGACATCTTGTGGAAGGGAAAAGCAATCAAGGTCCCTGTGGACTAAATTATGACATAAGGCTGGAATGTTGATATAGCTCTGAGGTAGGACAGTGAAGGTGTATTGCTGGCCCCACCAAATGAAGGTAAACTGCTTCTGGTGGTCCATCAAAATAGGTATGGAGGAAAAGACATTAGCCTGATCAACAGTTTCATACTAGGTACCAGGAAATATATTAATTTGCTCAAGCAATGAAACTACATCTGGAACAGCAGCTGCAATTGGAGTTTTTTGCACAGGTCAAATAGGTGAGTTGAATGAGGATGTGGTAGGAATCACCACCCCTGCATCCTTCAAATCCTTAATGGTGGCAATGATCTCTGCAATACCTCCAGGAATGCAGTGTTGCTTTTGGTTTTCCATTTTCCTAGGTAGGGGCAAGTCTAATGGCTTCCTCTTGGCTTTTTCTTCCATAATAGCCCTTACTCCATTTGTCAGGAATCCAACATGGAAGTTCTACCAGTTGCTGAGTGTATCTATTCCAGTTATGATTCTGGAACTGGGGAAATTACTAAACGATGGGTTTGAGGACCCATTTGACCTACTGTGAGATGGATATGAGCTAATACTCCATTATTAATCTGACCTCCATATGCCCCAACTCTGACTGGTGGGCCACAGTGACATTTTGGGTCTCCTGGAATTAGTGTCAGTTCACAGCCAGTATCCAGTAATCGCTGAAAAGTCTGATTATTTCCTTTTCCCCAATTAGCAGTCACTCTTGAAAAAGTCTATCAATTCCTTTGGGGAGGGCTGGGAGAAAGATTAACACTACAAATATGTGGCAGTATAGTGAGGTCCTTCCTCAAGTGGAACCAGCCTCCCCTTCATTCAAGGGATTGTGGGCCTTTAAACTCACTCAGGTCTGGGAATTGATTGAGATACCATAACTCTCTATTCTGGCAATTCAAGTTAGACTGCTATTCATTTGACCAAGAGTTAGATTTCCTATCTATTTCTAAGTAGCCAATTCCATAAGTCCATACAAGTCAGACTATTCTGATTACTCCTTTGATTCACTGTACCTTATGGTAACCACGGCCACTTTGTCTTTGTTGATTGAGTGCTGCCATTTGGCCCCTACCACCACAGGGTCCAATCAGCCTCATTGTAGTTAGGTATCTTAATTCAGTTAGGGCAGTTCCCACTGTCAAATCTGACTTACATAAAATAGCAATCACAGCAGTCTTCAAGGATGCTGTGGCTCCATTCACAAATTTGTTCCTCCCATTGTGGTAAAAGGAGTGTCCTCTGGGCACTCCATGTGTCGGTCTGTGGGTGTAACCTGATACATTCATTCTAACATGCCAATTTCCCTAAGTCTTTGGATAGCTTCTTCTACAGTATACTAAGGCAGGTTTGGTACTTCAACTTGATTTAGTGTAGGCCACCATGTAATCTTTGCTTCCACAATCCAACCAAATAAAATGTTAATTCCTCTTCTAACCTCTCAAGCTGAAACATTGAATGAACAATCTGTGTTTAGTGGGTTCATATTAACAAACTCTTACTGATCCATCTTTACGTTCCTTGTACCATTATCCCACACCCTTAATAGCCATTCCAATACATATTTCCCAGATTTCCTTTGTACATATTAGAAAACTCAAGCTGTTCTTTTGGAGTGTAGTGTACGTCCTCCTGGGTCACAGTTTGTACTTCACCTTTTGGAGCTCACTGGGACTTTAGTTATAGGTCTAGAAGCTAAAATGGGTGGTGGGGCTGTGTTTTGAGAACATTCAGCATTGTCTTGTAAGGTATCTGCTTTAAGCGATGCCCCAGGCAATGACTCAGACAAAGGCTCTTTAGACCCAGCTGGGCTAATCTTGTCAGATGGAGGAGAAGGGTTAATGGTTTTACTGGTGACAGTGGCTTAGCAGACAAAGATGGAGCAATCTCTTCAGATGGGAGTGAGAGGGCTGGTTCTGCTGGCAGGAGTGATTCAATGAAATTTAGGGGCTCAGTGTCTCCAGCTTCCTGATTACCTGCCCATATGTTTCCATCTTAAGTTTCAGGATGCCATTTCTTTCCAATCAATGCCCTCACTTTAACTTCAGACACCACTCGAGGTTGGGAATTGAGTTGGTGTTGTAATTCAATCACTCTTACGATAAGACTCTGGTTTTGGTTTCTGGCAATATCAGCTCTGTTACTATAAGAAATAAGGCTTTCTTTCAAGGCACAAGTGTAAACTTTGAGGTCATTTATGCGGCGCTTGAGCTTTGACTCTGAAGCTCTGAGCTCATCTCTTTCTTTCACCACTTCATCTGATGAAAGTGGGACCAACCAACCAGCTTCCTTATACTTCTCATTCTGACAAAATTGTAGAAAAGTAACAAGCAAGCGATCACCCAGAGCCTTGCCTCTCACAAATACTTGATCTATTGGTGGTGTATTTCGCATATTTCTATTGCCACCTCATGCCGTGGATTAGTATGGCCCTCTTTACTACTGGAAACAGAGTCATCAACATCTTTAAGACTATCCAGACTTGAGAACCAATTTAGGAAACTCATTCTTATAATTCTGTTTCTCTGGAACCACTCCCTGTACCAACTGTCTTAGGCTGGATTCTTTAGAGAAGCAAAACCAGCAGAGCATATAAATATATAGAGATTTATATTAAGAAAATGGCTCATGAGGTTGTAGAGGCTGGAATGTCCCAAGTCCATGGGTTAGGCTGGAGGTTTCTCCTGATTCAAATAGCCACAGGGGCTGGCAAACCCAAGATCAACAATCAGACAGCAGGACTCTTGCTCACAGGCTGCAAAGACCACAAATGTCAAGATCGGCAGACAAGACAGCACATAAGCTGCTGGTTCAAGTCCAAGTCCCAAATGACTAGGACTCAGTTGCAGCAACCAGAGCCAGCAAAAGCCCATGAGACTTGCCAGAGACTCCACCTATATTGGATGCAGACCACACCCTCAAGGAAACTCCCTTTCAACTGATTGGCTCCTCACTGCAGTTCCCATCATGGAGGTGAACACATTATACCAAATCTCATCATGGAGATGATCACATCATTATATGACTGCCAAACTACATCATAACTGCCAAACCACTGAGAATCATGGCCCAGCCAAGTTGACACACAACCTTAATGATCACATATATAAATAATATTTTTTGTATAGCAAATTTTGCACAGAATCTAGTGATACTAAAAATTATGCATTATTTCTATAAAAAATTCTATTTAACTAGGAATTCTGTATTTTTATTTGCTAACTGGATTCTTGTGTTCTTCCAGATTCGATAATCAATTAACACAGTCCTCCTTGGGCAGCTGAGAGCATGTAGAGATGGCCAAGAGAGTTAACATTTCAAAGTGCCTGCACTTGGAAACATGAGAATTACCAGAGAATGCTCCCTCTACCCCAGTATTTCTTAGGTAACTTCTTGTTGGGTGACTTTATGAGATCAGTCTTGTTCCAATCATCTCCTTGCCAGATCCCATTTTCCAGCCTTAGTACAGACACTTCTGCATCTTTGGATCAATATTCTTTCCCGCTCTGCTCATTATATCAGTTATTTCTGACTTGATGCAAGTATGGTCTCACCTACCCAGCTGTCAGCTCCTAACTCCACATATTCCAAACACCCTCACATTCTTTCCACACCTCTGCTCTGCTCAGTTTCCTCTTTCTATTCCAGTGTGACTTGTCCAGTCCTTTTCCCTCTTCATCTCTATTCTAGTAAGTGTTTCACCCCCAGTAGAACCCAAGAACTCATGATCCACAGTAGCCCAGTCTGAGTTATATTCTCCAAATACTTTCTTAGAAGCACCCTAATCCCAAGGTTCATTTCCCTGCCAAACCACACAAGAAATGTATTAAATGGAGACTGTATACTTAGAAAGTCAGTGATTGCACACTTATTTGATTGTGAATGACATGGTAATTATGAGAGATCAGTGCAAATTTCTCTACTGAATCTTTTTCAGGTTTCAGTTACATTCACCAAACTACAGAGTTTCCCCAACCTCTCTGCAGTGAGAAATTTAATCTTTTAAAAAATTCTTAACTTCCTCTTTGTTTCATCATATTCCCAAACAATTTCCCAATGTTCTCTGAATGGATATGTTTTCTCCCTGTCTTTGTTCTGAAATTTCAGATCTTTCCATTTATAAATGAATTCCACCCTCCATCTGTTCTTTCTGCCCTCCCACCTTTGCTTCCCTCTTTCCTTTTTCCCTCCTTTCTTCCTCCATTACAAATTTGTTACATGACTACTTTGTGACAGATATGTGATGGAGAGTGGGAAACACATCCACAGCTTCCATCATCAGGAAGGTCACATTCAGACAGGTAAATGGGCTTAATAAAGTCTCTGAGAAGTAAAACAAGTATGGGATGAGAACATTGAGTAGGAAGCCCTAACTTAGATTGCAGGGATGGAGACATAAATCCTTCTTGGATGTGGTAGTATTGTTCACTGCTGTCAAGTCGATTCCATCTCATGGTGACCCCATGTACAACAGAACAAAACGTTGCCTGGTCCTGCAATATCTTCATGATCGTTGACATATTTGAGTCCATTGTTGCAGCCATTGCATAGTGCCTTCTAACATAGGGGGCTCATCCACCTTCCAGTACTATATCAGGCAATATTCTGTTGTGATCCATAAAGTTTTCATTAGAAAATTTTCAGATAGATCACCAGGACTTTCTCTCTAGAATATCCTAGTCTGGAAGCTCCACTGAAATCTGTCTACTATAGATGACCCTGCTGATATTTGAAATACCACTGTTATAGCTTCCATCATTGTAGCAACATGCAAGTCACCTTAGTATGACAAACTGGCAGATGGGTG
The DNA here is from genome assembly GCF_000243295.1 of Trichechus manatus latirostris. Taxonomy (NCBI): domain Eukaryota; kingdom Metazoa; phylum Chordata; class Mammalia; order Sirenia; family Trichechidae; genus Trichechus; species Trichechus manatus. The sequence goes on along the minus strand of NW_004444049.1, from coordinate 7,768,662 downwards.
GTAGTCTTGGAGGTAGTAATCTGTAAAATGAGTCTTAGAGGATGAGGTGGATATAGCCAGGTTAAAGCAGGACAAGAAATGATGAAATTTGTGATGGAGACCAGTCCAAATGACTGAAGAAGGGGGAGGCCAGTGGTGTGCTGGTAAATGTTTAACAACCAGCTTTCCAGGAAAAAAATAAAAAACACTGAATTCCTGATTTGTGAAAATTGTCAATTTGTCCAGTGTGAATACCACTATCATAGTTGATATCAAGATACCATCACAATAGCAATGAGCTCACAAATTATCTAAGTATTTAACCGATGGCTTTCGTGAATCAGTAAAAGCTTGACTCCAGTGCAACACTAGGCAAGGCTTGAGACAAGGGGCTATTTCATGCTTTTCACCACAACACAGTAGTGTGATAAGTTTTTTAATAGTAAAGGATTTGAAAATTATGAAGAAAGATGTATAAAACAGGTGAAGCTCCAGCATGTTTCCAGTTGAACATGTTGTTGCTGTTAGGTGCCGCCGACTCAGTTCAGACTCATAGTAATCCTGTGTGCAACAGAATAAAACACTGCCCAGTCCTGTGCCATCCTCACAATCATTGTTATGCTTGAGCCCATTGCTGCAGCCACTTTGTCAATCCATCTCATTGAGGGTCTTCCTCTTTTCATTGACCCTCTACTTTACCAAGCATGATGGCCTTCTCCAGGGACTGATCCCTCCTGATAACATGTCCAAAGTATGTGAATATAGGCCTCCTGTTTCCCTAGTTCCCAGAGGTAGATACAGCTGCATATGTTAGCACTTGTGCTGAGTAAGGATTCCACCAGATAGGAGAAGTTCCACGAGTTCCTGTAAATGATCTGGTGGTGCTTTCCTAAATACTTCTGGAAACTTTTCTTACATTTTTTGTGCTCACCAGCAATGAATGACCTGCACAAAGTAATCCCAGCACATCCCTAACTTTTATCCTGACATTCGATAAATTGAAGGCCAGTCTCACAGGCATTGTGTTCCTCACCTGGCCTGTGCTGGAACACATTCTTACCATACCACTCATGACAATGGTCCATGGTCATAGGTTTCTGGTGTCAAAGTAAGGAAAGAGGCACTGCCATTACTCCTCTCTTCCAAAAGCATAAGCCAAATATTTTGCTGCTTATGGTGTTTCTGTAAATTGAAAAACCAAGAAGACCACTGGGGTTGAGTTGATTCCAACTCATAGCAACCTCATAGGATTTCCAAGGCTATAAATCTCTATGGAAGCAGACTGCCATATCTTTCTCCTGTGGAGCTGCTGGTGGTTTTGAACTGCTGATCTTTCTGTTAGCAGGCAGTGAGGAATATGAGGCAATTTAAAACACCATGGCTTCGGTCAGGCACACCTTAGTCCTTAAAGTGACATCTTTCCTTTTTAATACTTTAAGGAGGTCTTTTGCAGCAGATTTGCACAATGCAATGTGTTTTTTGATTTCTTGACTACTGCTTCCAGGGACGTTGATTGTGAATCCAAGTAAAATGAAATCATTGACAGCTTCAATCTTTTCTCTGTTTATCATGATGTTGCTTATTGGTCCAGTTGAGAGGATTTATGTTTTCTTTATGTTTAGGTGTAATCCTTCCTGAAGGCTGTTGGTCTTTGATCTTCATCTGTAAGTGCCTCAAGTCTCCTTCAGTTTCAGCAAGGAAGGTTATGTCGTCTGCATAACACAGGTTGTTAATGAGTTTTCCTCCAATCCTGATGCCGTGTTCATCTTCATATAATCCAGCTTCTCAGATTATTTGCACAGCACACAGATTGAATAGAAACGGCGAAAGGATACAACCCCGACACACACCTTTTCTAATTTTAAACCATGCATTATCCCTTGTTCTGTTCGAACAACTGTCTCTTGATCTATATACAGGTTCCTCATGAGAACAATTAAGTGTTCTGGAATTCCCATTCTTCGCAATGTTATCCATAGTTTATTATGATCCACACAGTTGAACACTTTTGCATAGTTAATAAAACACAGATAAACGTCTTTCTGGTATTCTCTGCTTTCAGCCAGTATCCATCTGACATCAGCAATGATATCCCTCGTTCCATGTCCTCTTCTAAATCCTGCTTGAATTTCTGGCTGTTCCCGGTTGATATACTGCTGCAGCCACTTTTGAATGATCTTCAGCAAAATTTTACTTGTGCATGATATTAATGATATTGTTCCATAATTTCCACATTCAGCTGGATCATCTTTCTTTGGAATAGGCATAAATATGAGTCTCTTCCAGTCGGTTGATGAGGTAGCTCTCTTCCAAATTTCTTGGCATAGACGAGTGAGGACTTCCAGTGCTGCATTTGTTTGTTGAAACATCTCAGTTGGTATTCCATTAATTCCTGGAGGTTTGTTTTTTGCCAATGTCTTCAGTGCAGCTTGGACTTCTTCCTTCAGTACCATCAATTCTTGATCATATGCAACCTCCTGAAATTCTTCAATGTTGGCCAATTCTTTTTGGTACAGTGACTCTGTGTATTCCTTCCATCTTCTTTTGAAGCTTCCTGCATGGTTCAGTATTTTGCCCATAGAATCCTTCCCTATTGCAGCTCGAGGCTTGAATTTTTCTTCACTTCTTTCAGTTTGAGAAATGCCAAGCATGTTCTTCCCTTTTGGTTTTCTAATTCCAGGTCTTTGCACATGTCGTTATAATACTTCACTTCATCTTCTTGAGCCACCCTTTGAAATCTTCTGTTCAGCTCTTTCACTTCATCATTTCTTCCATTTGCTTTGGCTGCTCGACGTTCAAGAGCAAGTTTCAGAGTCTCCTCTGACATCCATTTTGGCCTTTCCTTTCTTTCCTGTCTTTTTAATGACCTTTTGCTTTCTTCGTGTATGATGTCCTTGATGTCATTCCACAACTCATCTTATCTTCTGTCATTAGTGTTTATTACGTCAAATCTATTCTTGAGATGGTCTCTAAATTCACAGGAGATATGCTCAAGGTCAACTTTGGCTCTCGAGGACTTGTCCTGTCTGTTTGTCTTACTGCGGGGTTTGCGTGTTGCTGTGATGCTGGAAGCTATGCCACCAGAATTCAAATACCTGGGTCACCGGTGGTGGACGGGTTTCAGCTAAGTTTCCAGACCATGACAGACTAGGAAGAAGGACCTGGAGGTCTGCTTCTGAAAAAAATTAGCCAATGAATACCTTATTAATAGCAGCAGAACATTGTCTGATATAGTGCCAGAAGATGAGCCCCTCAGGTTGGAAGGCACTCAAAAGACAACTGGTAAAGAACTGCCTCCTCAAAGCAGAGTTGACTTTAATGACGTGGATGGAGTTAAGCTTTCAGGACCTTCATATGCTGATGTAGCATGACTCAAAATCAAAAGAAACAGCTGCAAACATCCATTAATAATCATAACATGGAATGTACAAAGTATGAATCTAGGAAAATTGAAAATCATCAAAAATGAAATGGAATGCATAAACACCAATATCCTAGCCATTGGTGAGCTGAAATAGACTGGTATTGGCTATTTTAAATCAGATAATTGCATGGTCTACTATGCTGTGAATGACAATTGAAGAGGAATGATGTTGCAGTCATTGTCAAAAAGAATATTTCAAGAGCTATCCTGAAGAACAAGACTATCAATGATAGGTAATATCCATAAGCCTACAAGGAAGACCAGTTAATATGACTATTATTCAAATTTAACAACCAACCACTAAGGGCAAAGATGAAGAAATTGAAGATTTTTACCAACTTCTGCAATCTGAAATTGACTGAATGTGCAATCAGGATGCATTGATAACTACTGGTGATTGGAATTCGAAAGTTGAAATCAAAGAAGAAGAATCTTAAGTTGGAAAATATGGCCTTGGAGATAGAAACAGTGCTGGAGATGGCATGATCAGAATTTTGCAAGACTTGTTCATTGCAAATTTATATCATCAGTCAGAACAAGGCCAGCGGCCAACAGTGAAACAGACCATCAATTGCTCATATGCAAATTTAAGTTGAAGCTGAAGAAAATTAGAACAAGTCCGTATGAGGTAAAGTACAACCTTGAGTGTATCCCACCTGAATTTAGAGACCATTTCAAGAGTTGATATTACAGTAGAGTTATCTAAAAGGTAGGTGTCAGATATTTGGACAGGGACACAATTTCAGTGCTTACCATAGGCACTATTTTCTGTAGATTCGCCTCTGCTGGAGGGGTCTGACTCACCGCGACCCCGTGCACAGCTGACTGGAAGGAAATGCAGCTTTCCCAGTCCTGCTCCATCCTTATGATCACTTGTGGATTGGACCTTTGTAGTCCATAGAGTTTTCATTGGTTAACATTTTCATAGGCCTTTCTTGCTAGTTCATTTTAGTCTGGAAGCTTCCCTAAAACATGTTCATCATCAAAGTAACATGCAAGCCTCCACTGACAGGTGACTGGTGGCTGCACCTGAGGTGCATTGGCTGGGAATCAAACCCAGGTCTTCCACATGGAAAGCAACAATTCTACCACTGAACCACCACTGCCTCATGTGTATCAGAGTAGAATTGTGCTCTGTAGGGTTTTTAATGGCTAATGTTGGAAGGTAGACTGCAAGGCCAGTATTCCAAGGCACATTTAGATGGACTCAAACTTTTAACCCTTTAGGTTAGCAGCTGAGTCCATTCACCATTCACATGATCCAGGAGGTGGCTATAATAAAAAGCACAGATACTAACAAGTGTTGGAAGTATTGTGGAAAAATTGGAACCTTCATGCGTTGCTAGTTGGAAAGTAAAATGGTGCAGAAACTATGAAACACAGCTTGCAAATCCTCAAAGTGTTAACCCTTTTGTGCCTGGTGGTACATATAGCGACAATGAACTTTTTCAGCCTCTGGGGCTTATTGGGAAATTGCTTTCCCACTGACAGTGCATAAACTGAAGAAATGGGCAAGTGCCACAATTTACTGTTTTTACAGGGTATTGTATGAGGTATCTGAATTTTTGGTAGGAGAAATAGAAATTTTGAAAATTTTTGTGGCACATATGTACCGATAAACCCATGTAGGGACGCTGGAGTATAACTAGTATATATGTATAGCTTCATATGTGTCACTAAACATTTAGGGTAGGCTTGTGGGAGGGGGTAAGAAAAAAAATCCATACTACCTACCAAAAATTCAGACACACTCAATGATTTAGCATGCTTCTATTAATGAAAACAATAGTATCAACAAAAAATTCAAAGCAGAAAATAATTGGGTCACCAAAGGGTTAAACACAAACTTAACATATGTCACAGCAATTTCTTTCCTAGATACCCAAGAAAATTTGAAACTTACGTTTACACAAATGGTCATAGCAGCAGTATTTATAATAGCCAAAAAGTGGAAACAAACAAAATGTCCATCGACTGTTGAATGAATGAACAAAAATGTAGTACATGCATACAATGGAGAATGATTCAACCATGAAAAGGAATGAAATACTGATACATGCTACAACATAGATGAGCCTTGAAAACATGCTAAGTGACAGAAGCCAGAGACACAAAGGGCCAAATATTTATGATTTCATTTACATGAAACACAGTAGGCAAATCTATACAGCCAGAAAGTAGATAAGTGGTTTCCAAGGGCTAGGGAATGGGGAATGAGGAGTGACTGCTAATGTGAACAGATTTGTTTTTGAGGTAATGAAAATTTTCTGTAATTAGATAGTGGTAATGGTTGCACAAGGAATGCTGGTGGCACAACATTTAAGATCCCAGCTGCTAACTGAAAGGTTGGTGGTTTGAATCCACCCAGCAGCTTCACAGGAAAAGGCCTGGTGATCTGCTTCCATAAAGATTACAGCGTAGAAAACCCTATGGGATAGTTCTACTCTGTCCCATGGACTCACCTATGAGTTGATGTTGCCTCGACGGCATCTAACAGCAACAACAATGGTTGCACAATTCTGTGATAAACTAAACCCACATAACTGTACACTTTCAAAGGGTGAATTGTATACTATGTGAGTTATATCTCAATAACACTGTAAAAAAAAATTAAAGCAAGATTTAGTATTAATCAAAGTGACATTTTCGCCTGTATTTTCTCTTCAGTTCTTCTACAGTACATTGTGCTTAAGCTATTTATGTTTCTTAAACATCAAAGTGACACTATGTACCTTTCCCTTACTCGCTGGAGTAGAAAACCCATATAGAAGCTGTCTTACACATTGCTCTGTTCCAAGAACTGGCACAGAAAAGATTACCACAAATAGGATACAAATAATCAATAAACAGGAAAAATCAACCCTTATATGAGTTTAGTCAGCACTGGCTTCCCCTTCTGTCCTACCACATTTCCCCCATTACAAGGACCTTATATCAGTGTAGGTTCCTGGTATGATTTGAACTGAAATAGAGTGTACGATGCTATAAATGAGTGATTACACCATGTTCCACTTGTTTAAATTTAACTCAGGATTATTTTCATTAAATTTTATGATCAAAATTCAATATTAAACAAGAAGAGTGCCTTCATTTTATTATTTCCATACAAAAACCCAAAACAGCTGACTTTTTTCAGTCTCACAATTTACATTTTTTTAAACTACTGCAGATCATGTAGCAAGTTTATCTAGTTTGTTTGGGAAGTATTTGCAGATCAAAGTCCAATGCTGACAAATAGTTGTTTCTGAGGACAAAGATTTTCACAGAGTAGATCTTTAAACAGATTTAATTATAAACAACTGAAAGTATCTCTGCTAAGTTACTGCCTATGAAAACAGCTAGATACTTGATCCCAAAAAACTTGAAGAAGCTCCTTCCAATGCTCTGCTACAGTGATGACATTCGGTCCATTGAGGAGAAAGATATGTCAACTTCAACACTAACTTAGTGTGACTTACTAAAAAGAGACATTTTCTTCCTTTGAACTTATCTTTATAAAGTCATTTTACCTCTTCTGGGTATCACGTATTCAGCCTCAATGGGATTTCAGGACTTCCTGCACAAAGCTGGGGGCCAGGGGTGATTCCAGATTCTTCAGATGGCTTTCCTTCTTCTCTCCAACGTCATAACACAACCTCATATTCCACTGGAAAACTTCACTGCCTCTATCCCTGGTCATCGCTGCTGGGTCCACATCCTCGACAACCCCACTGTCTCTAGTAATGGTACTGGGATCCTGAGTCCTGATGCTCTCCTGAGAATCTCCATCCCACTGGACTCAAACCTGAAGGCAGAGACGTGCCATCACTTCCTCCACCTCCAGTGGCAGCTCCTTCATTTGAATGGGACTTTCCTCAACATAACCAAGCCAAACACAGAGCCCTGTGTGGATGGCTGGGTATATGACAAAAGCACCTTCCCCTCTACCATTGTGACTGAGGTAAGATGCACCATTTTCCTCCTGTGAATACACGATCTGTACTGTTATCTGTTTACAGGTAACACAAGTAATGAACGTGCTTCAAGCTTTTAGTCATAATGCAAGTATTTCAGCAAGTATCAGTTGCTTATCTATTAAATGCCAGGCAATGTACATAGATACTGAAGCTAAGGAATTCAAAAATAGACAAGAACTCTGCTGTCACAGTGCTTTTATTCTTGAGAAGACCAATGTTTAAGAAAATAATTTATATACTGTATGAAAATGGTGTGCTAGATCACTAATGCAAACGGTGTTTGCAAATTAGAAACATCTGTGGAGATTGACAAATTCTTCAGGCTCAGACTGTACCTCAGAAGAGTCTTAAGAGATGCTCTAGGGGTAAAAATCCAGCTTCAATAATTTTTTTTTAAATTTTTTTATTATATTTCAGGTGAAGGCTTACAGAACAAATAGTTTCTCATGAAACAGTAGTACACATGTTGTTTTATGACATTGGTTAACAAGCCCACAACATATCAACCCTCTAACTTCTCAACCTTTTTTTTTGGGGGGGGTGAAAATACACATAGCCAAAGATACACCAGTTCAAAAATTTCTATATGCACACTTGAGTGACATTGACTACGCTCTTCCAATTGTGCTGTTATTCTCACTTAAGATGAAGGCTTACAGAACAATAGTTTCTCATTTAACAGTTA
>NW_004444049.1:7749493-7751428 GCF_000243295.1 Trichechus manatus latirostris | reverse complement strand
CTTTCCATTCTCTGTCAGTTTTCTCACTTCATTTGGTGCTTGGCTGAGTTCTTTATCTCTTCATTTGATGTTTTAGGGTTTCAGGATTGTTGTATTCTCCGTTCGGCTTAGTTTTTCGGATCTTTGCTGTGGAGGGACGGCGTGGTGCTTCTGCCTAGAGCGCCATTTTGCCAGAACTCTCAGCTTTGATAATTTTTTAATGCTCCTATACTGATTGCATTGTGTGACCAAAATTGAGAACCACTTAGTACAGAGGTGTTGTTGTTGTTGTTGTTAGGTGCCTTTGAGTCAGTTCCAGCTCATAGCAACCCTATGTACAACAGAACGAAACACTGCCCCTGCGCCATCCTCACAATCATTGTTATTCTTGAGCCCATTGTTGCAGCCATTGTGTGTCATTCCATCTCATTGAGGGTCTTCCTGTTTTTGATGACCCTCTACTTCACCAAGCATGATGGCCTTCTCCAGGGACTGAACCCTCCTGATAACATGCCCAAAGGATGTGAGACATAGTCCCACCATCTTTGCTTCTAAGGAGCATTCTGGTTGTACTTTCAAGACAGATTTGTTCATTCTTTTGGCAGTCCATGTTACATTCAATATTCTTCATTAACACCACAGTTCAAAGGAGTCAATTCTTCTTTGGTCTTCCCTATTCATTGCTTTGCTTTTGCATGCCTATGAGGCAATTTAAAACACCACGGCTTGGGTCAGGCACACCTTAGTCTTCAAGGTGACGTCTTTGCTTTTCAACACTTTAAAGAGGTCTTTTTCAGCAGATTTGCCCAATGTAATGCGTTTCTTTTGATTTCTTGACTGCTGCTTCTATTGGTGTTGATTGTAGATCCAAGTAAAATAAACTCCTTGACAATTTCAATCTTTTCTCCCTTTAGCATGATGTTGCTTATTGGTCCAGTTGTGAGGATTTTTGTTTTCTTTATGTTGAGGTGTAATCCATACTGAAGGCCATGCGTGGTCTTCGATCTTCATCAGTAAGTGCTTCAAGTTCTCTTCAATGTCAGCAAGCAACATTGTGTAGTCTTCATAACACAGGTGTTAATGAGTCTTCCTCCACTCCTGATGCCACGTTCTTCTTGTTATAGTCCAGTTTATCAGATTATTCGCTCAGCATACAGATTGAATAGGTATGGTAAAAGGATACAACCCTGACACACACTTTTCCTGACTTTAAACCACGCAGTATCCCCTTGTTCTGTTTGAAAGACTGCATCTTGATCTATGTACAGGTTCCTCATGAGTACAATGAAATGTTCTAGAATTCCCATTCTTCGCAATGTTATCCATAATTTGTTATGACCCACACAGTTGAATGCCTTTGCATAGTCAATAAAACACAGGTAAACATCTTTCTGGTATTCTCTGCTTTCAACCAGGATCCATCTGACATCAGCAGTGATATTCCTGGTTCCGTATCCTCTTCTGAATTCTACTTGAATTTCTGGCAGTTCCCTGTCGATATACTGTTGCAACTGCTTTTGAATGATCTTCAGCAAAATTTTACTTGCTTGATATTTTTCGATAATTTCCACATTCTGCTGGATCGCCTTTCTTTGGAATAGGCATGAATTTCTTCCAGTCAGTTGGCCAGGTAGCTGTCTTCCAAATTTCTTGGCAGAGATGAGTGAGCACTTCCAACACTGCATCTGTTTGTTGAAACTTCTCAATCAGTATTCTGTCAATTCCCAGAACCTTGTTCTTCGCCAATGCCTTCAGTGCAGCTTGGACTTCTTCCTTCAGTACCATTTGTTCCTGATCATATGCTATCTCCTGAAATGTGTGAACGTCAACCAATTCTTTTTGATATAGTGACTCTGTGTATTCCTTCCATTTTCTTTTTTTTTTATTGTTGTCATTAAATGAAGTTTACTTTTCAAGTTAGTCTCCCATACAAAACTTTTATACATACATTGTTAT
>NW_004444049.1:7743638-7747892 GCF_000243295.1 Trichechus manatus latirostris | reverse complement strand
GGATATATTCCAAGGAGCAGGGTTGCTGGATTGTATGGTACTTCTATTTCTAGCCTTTTAAGGTAGCGCCAAATTGATTTCCAAAGTTGTACCATTTTACATTCCCACCAACAATGTATAAGTGTTCCAGTCTCTCCACAACCTCTCCAACATTTATTATTTTGTGTTTTTTGGATTAATGCTAACCTTGCTGGGGTGAGATAGTATCTCATTGTACTTTTGATCTGCATTTCTCCAATGGCTAATGATTGCGAACATTTCTTCATGTGACAGAATTTTTTAATACACACCAGTGACACCTTGCTCCACACCTCACAGGTTTTATATAAGGATGCCTACCCATCAGACTTGGGCAACTATCACATGATAAGCAGTCTGTGGGTAAACTCGAGTATTTAGCTCACAGGATCCAGGAGGGACTGAACATGACAGTCTGGCCAAAGCCTACAATGCTATTCTCGATATCTGTGTCTTCAAATAGGCTCAATCCTCTGTTGTGAGACATCTCCCTCTGTTCCCATAGGTAACTCTGTCTCATTTATAAACCACATATCATGTACCTCCTCTCTAAACCCTGTCCTGAAACACTTCCAGGTTGACTGGAGACATCCTTTATCTGTCCTCCTGTACACAGTGCTCAAAGCTGACAAACCAGCACTTGCCATACTACTGTTATTCTCCCTTTCTGTGTCTAAATCCCTGGGTGCAAAGTCATCCCCAGGATGGTGTAATTTGCAATAAAGATTTCTTAATGAAAGATTTGAGTCACAAGCCAATGAAAATACCCCAGAGAAAAGGAAGCTGTGATCTAGAGACACTCACGTGTCCGAGAGATGGCCATATATGAGGCTTCCCAGTAACATTCCAAACATGAATAGGAATTGAGCCTCTGATTTCATTGATTGAAAATCACATACCAGGTCCCACTGGAAGACAAGGAAACCAGCACAACAGAGCTTCACAGCTGCTTATAACACCTCAGTAGAAAGAAACCAGCTGCAAACACCTTACCATAACATGCAAGTTTTGGTATGTCAGGTCCCTATGTTCCTCTCCAGATTCCCTTCACTGCATTCACTGACCATTAGCATTTAGCTCTCAGCTTAAGCATAACTTTTTCTAGTAAGGTTCACCTAAACCTGTAGGTTACATTATTTCTTTGTCTTTTTATTCATTTATGAGGAGCCTTGTTGGTGCAATGATTAAGTGCTTGGCTGCTAACGAAAAGGTTGGCAGTTCGAACCCACCAGACACTCCACAGGAGAAAGATGTGACAGTCTGCGTCCATAAAGATTACAGCCTTGAAAAGCCTATGGGGCAGTTCTACTCTGTCCCATGGGGTTGCTACGAGTCGGAATGACACCAGGGCATCAAGTTTTATATTCAATTATTACTCTGTACTCTGTACTTTGTACTGACACGTGCAAAGAGCTGGAGATAGAAAGCCAAAAGGGAAGAATACCCTTGGCATTTCTGAAGCTTAAAGAACTGAAGAAAAAACTCAAATCTTGAGTTGCAATAGGGGAAGATTCTATGGGAAAAATACTGAACCATGCAGGAAGCATTAACAGAAAATGGAGGAGGCAGGGCCGAGATGGCGGAGTAGTCAGACAGCTTCCTATACCCCTCTTACAACAAAGACCTGGAAAAACAAGTGATTTGATTGTATATGAATATCTAGGAGCCCTGAACAAGGCAAAGTTGAGGAATTGGACTGAGTGGTTGGGGGAGAGGGAGACGATTTGGAAGAAGAGAGCAGCGCCAGAGCTGCTGTGGCGGGACTGCAGCTCTTCAGCAGCTCTGGGTCCACAGTGAAGCAGGCAAAGATCTGTGCACGTGCTCAGGAAGCAGTTTCCACACTGAGAGAGATACAGCAGCAGAGATTCAGCTTGGACACTCCAAACCAGTGAAAAGCAGCTCCCAAACAGCTAAAGATAAGTACATTTGTGCGGCCTTTTGTGGGGATTTTTTTAAAAAGCCCATTTGTGGAAAAACCTCTCTCCCTTTTACCTCCTCCCTCCCCACTCTGCACAGTGAGTCCGCTGGGCTAGAAGTAGATACCAAAAGGCACCGTGACCCATTCTCCTGGCCTGGCAGAGGGAACAAATAAGCTACTGGCTCCCCTAAGCCAGGAACTCAGGGTCAGCACAACTCCTTTGATAGGCACAGGCATAAGGGGTCTGCAGACTTTGAGTGCCTTACACCCCTGTGTAGACTTGTGGGAACCCATCTCAACAGTGTTAGCCCTCACTACCACAGTACAATAGGGCAAACATCTGAAGTTTAACTTCAACTCTTTCAGCTGTAAAGCAGCAGATTTTTGACTCTTGAAACAGCCCTGCCCCTTAAGTAGGCACTTTTACTGATACATAACAGGGGCTTGAGGACTGGTGGCATCACCTAAGCCACCTAGTCACCTGCTACAGGAGTCCAAGAAAAAGCGGTGCCTTCGAGTCTTTATAGCCAACAGAGGCGGGTGCTCATAGTCCAGCTGCAAAACTCACCTACCTACTCGCCCTAGGGAATAGGGACACACTTTCCTTTCAGACTCTCAGGGGCAGCCATCAGTCCCCTACCTGGCTCAGCATGTGATCCCCTACCACAGCCAGATACCAGTGCCTGCACCAATCACTCTTGCCTCTCTAAGACTGTAGATGAGAGCCTGCACCACACACTTGGTGACCGACTGCCTGGACACCTGAGCTGAACCCAAGTAGGAAAATTTAATGGACTCCTATGTGCACATACTTAGTTACAGAACTCACTACCTGGTGACAGGACATTAGAGCTTCAAAGGTGCCAATAATCAAACTAGCGCACAAAGCATCCTATTGGGGCATATCAAAACAAAACAAAACAAGAAGCTAGGACTCACTAAAAAATAGAAAATAAAATTATAATAACTTATTGATGGCTCAGAGACTACAGTCAATATCAACTCACATAAAGAGGCAATCGATGATGGCTTCAGCAAGCTCCCAAAATAAAGAATCAATAAATTCTCTGGAGGAAGAGAATTTATTGGAATTACCAGAGGCAGAATACAAAATATAATATACAGAACTCTTCTAGAAATTAGAAAGGAAATTCTACAAAACACAGAAGTTTCCAAGGAACATACAGACAAAGTAGTGGCAGAATTTAAAAAAGTTATTCAAGAACATAATGACAAATTTAATAGGCTGCAAGAATGCATAGAGAGACAGCAATCAGAAATCCAGAAGATTAACAATAAAATTTCAGAATTAGACAACTAAATAGAAAGTCATAGGAGCAGAATTGAGGTAGTAGAAGTTAGAATTAGTAACATTGAAGATAAAGCAGTTGATGCCAACTTATTTGAGGAAAAATTAGATAAAAGAATTAAAAAAGAACGAAGGGGACTCTATCAAGGGAAATAACCTACGAGTAATTGGAGTAACAGAATGGGGGGGATAACAGAAAATACAGAGAAAATTGTTGAAGATTTGTTGACAGAAAACTTCCCTGCTATCATGAAAGATGAGAAGATATCTATCCAAGATGCTCACTGAACCCCACTAAGGTAGATCCCAAAAGAAAGTCACCAAGACATATTATAATCAAACTTACCAAAAAAAAGATAAAGAGAAAATTTTAAGAGCAGCTAGGGATAAAAGAAAAGTCATTTACAAAGAAGAGTTAATTAGAATAAGTTCAGACTACTCAGCAGAAACCATGCAGGCAAGAAGGCAATGGGATGACATATATAAAGCCTTGAAAGAAAAAAATTACCAGCCAAGAATTATATATCCAGCAAAACTGTCTCTCAAATATGATGGCGAAATTAAGCCATTTCAAGATAAACAGAAGTTCAGGGAATTTGCAAAAACCAAAGCAAAATTACAAGAAATACTACAGGGAGTCCTACAGTTAGATAATCAATAACACCAGATGACAACACAAGACTAGAACAGAGGACAGAGCAACCAGATATTGACTCAGATAGGGAAGTCGAAAATAAATCAAAGCTAAAACATTGAAAATAGAGAAACAGAGATATCAATATGTAAAAAAGGACAACATTAAAACAAAAAAGAGGGACTTAAAAAAGGCAGACATTGATTTTTCATATAGAGGAGAAGTCAAGGTGATATAAAGTAATAAAAGACTGGTATAAACTTAGAAAAATAGGGGTAAATATTAAGGTAACCGCAAAGAAATCTAACAATCTTACAAATCAAAATAAAAAAGTAGAAAAACATAAAGACCCAGCAAACACAAAATCTACAACAA